>NC_134087.1:200693032-200996062 GCF_000715075.1 Nicotiana tabacum
AGATATAAAAATGACAAATGTTCGTAGTTTGCTTTAGGCACGTTTAATATACTATCGTGGTTGTGGACACGTTCGCGTGACATGATTACGATTTCTAAAAACAAAATCGGAGTATGCGTTCGCGCAACTTCAGCTAAACTTTCTTGATAATAATAAAGCATTATTAATTGTGGATATGTTCGCGTGACATGATTTTTGACGCGCCAAACAAATGGGTACACGTGTGCGTGACCCATTTCAAGATAATTTCTTAATTAAAAGAGACAAATGCACATAGGTTCTAAAATAAGTAATTAGACAGTTTAATTAAGCCAAGTATGATCAAAGCGGCCATGCTAAAACCACGGAACACGGGAATGTCTAACACTTTCTCCCGGATTAACAGAATTTCTTACCCGGATCTCTGTGTTTGCAGACCGTAAATAGAGTCAACTTCCTCTATTCGGGATTTTAACCGGTGACTTGGGACACCATAAATTATCCCAAGTGGTGATTCTTATATTTTAAATAAATAATTTCATTTCGATTGTCACTTAAATTGGAAAAACTCCCTTATATCCTTTTCGGAGGGTAGGAAAAAGGAGGTGTGACACATAGATTATACATAATTATACACATATAATACATAAATTATGCATATATTATA
The DNA here is from genome assembly GCF_000715075.1 of Nicotiana tabacum. Classification (NCBI taxonomy): domain Eukaryota; kingdom Viridiplantae; phylum Streptophyta; class Magnoliopsida; order Solanales; family Solanaceae; genus Nicotiana; species Nicotiana tabacum. The sequence continues at coordinate 200,693,679 of NC_134087.1, forward strand.
CCTCCACCGGCTATTTTTAGTTTAAGTAGCCCAAAAATGTCATCTTTAATTTAAACATTCATTCATGTAATCTTTGAAGATGTTAAGAACTTAACTACTATGAGTTAAGTATCAGCTGAATAGTTGATGTGAATGACGTTCCTCTTCTAGTAACATATTGCTTATGAGGTCATTGTTAGTATTATTTTCTTGTAATGTTACGTTGATTGGATTGTGTATGCGTTGTTAGGATTGGTTTCTGGGATTCTCTAGCAGGTAGATAGGCCTAGTTACAAAGGAAACTCTGGCGAAATTTTTGGAAAATTTGGGAGTTAGTAAAAATTCGGGGAAATGAAATGTGCGAAAGAAGAGATAAGTTATGTTATGTGCTTGAGGGCAAACTCTACTTCTTATCTGAGGACTATTAATATGATGGATACCAATTGGATATGATAATAAGTGTACGAGGCATATTATAAGATATATGGGGTGTAAGGAAAGTCCTAACTCTAAGCCAAGTTGGAAAATTACATGATAGACTATAATTCCAAATGAGTACGCACAAGATCACACTTTGGACGATTATGTCTACATATACATAAGGTGTTATGTGATGAACAACTTATCAAATGAAAGATCTTCGAGTCTAGTTTCTAACACTTCAAACCATCCATCATTTGGACACTCCTACAAGAAGTTATGATCAAATTACCAAAAGCTGGATTTGCGATCAATTTCGCGACCGCAAAACGGTTCCGCAGACCGCATAAGCATCACAAAGTGGAGTAGAGACGGACAACCTATTATGCTGAAATTATGCTGCAATTCTATTGGGCACAAAACGATTATGCTATAGCATGATTGCACCACATAAGTGACTTCGGGGGTCATTTTGGAAATTTTCATATCCGATCTAATTTTGATAAATAGGCTTAGGGGCTTTATTTGGGGCGAATTTCTGAGTATTCTAGAGAGAGGTGAGAGAATTTTAGAGAGAGAAGGAGGAGACCTAACATTCTAATCATCCAATCTTGCATCAATTTTCAAGAATCAAGGAACTCAATCACAAGATCTTCATCTAAGAGGTAAGGATTTCATATCCTAGTCTTTAATTTTGAGTTTGGGGTAAAGATAGGTGATTAGGAGTATGATTCTTGGGTGTAAGAGTATTATGAATATATGTATGTACAAATATGATTTGTTGGAAGATTGTTGAGTTCAAATGGGCAAAGATTGGGTTGAAAATGGAAGAAATCTTTATAAACTATAATTTTAGGATCCGAAGGGCGATCCGATGTCGGAATTCAATAATTTTTGTATGGTTGAACTCGTATCGGAACGGGTATTTGAATTTCGTAATTTTTCATCGGATTCCAAGATATGGGCCCCACGAGCAATTTTTAGTTAATTTTGAATTTTATTGAAAAATGTAGTATTTTTCTTATGGAATTGATTCCTATAATTTTTGTTGACTGCATCGAATTATTTTGGATAGATTTAAGCCATTCAAAGTTGGATAACCGAGGAAAAGGCCTACTAGTGGAATAAATTGGAGCAAGTCGAGGTAAGTGGCTTGCATAACCTTATGTGGGGGAAACACCCCTTAGGATTTTGGTACTGTTTGATATATGAGCGTCGTGTACGTGAGGTGATGAGTGCGTACACAGGCTATTTGTTGTAAAACTCTATTTTTCACTAAGTCTTAACTTGTTTTATTTGTTGAATTACATTAGCATATGTTATTACCTTGTTTAGGTTAGAAAAACATGTTTACGTGTTTAAACTGTCTATTTGAACTTTGTGCAGCATGTTCTAGTAAAAATTCCTGTTTCCTTAAATGTAAACTTAGTTTAAACTGCAATTCCCTTGATATAATTGTGGTTTGTATTGATTGTACTGCATATTTACTTTGGGGCTACGGAACGGTATTCCGGGATATCCCCCTGTACTGCATATTTACTTTGGGACTATAGAACGATATTCCAGGAGATCCCCCAATACTACATATTTACTTTAGGACTACGGAACAGTATTTCGGGAGATCCCCCTGCATATTTACGTTTGGGACTAAGGGACGGTATCCGGGGAGATTCCCTATTGCTATTGTTGTGTTTTGAATTGTTGATCTTCTGTGCCTATTTCCTGGTTAAAACTTCAGTATTTACTTCTTTACTGTGATATTTTTTTATGTTAAATTTTATTATATTAAAACCAATAGAGCCCTGACCTAATCTCGTCACTACTCGACCGAGGTTAGGCTTGGCACTTACTGGGTACCGCTGTAGTGTACTCATGCCCTTTTATGCACATGTTTTTCGTGTGCAGATCTAGGTACTAGCTATCAGCCTCGAGTCTAGCTGTGTGGTTGGTGCTTCGAGAGACTTCAAGGTATATCTGTCGCGTCCGCAGACCTAGGAGTCCCTCTCTACTCTTCATTAAGTTAAAGACTTTCCTTGTATTTTTCTTCGTTGTTAGTTTCCGGAGTTTAGGAGCACTATTTACTTCTGTAGCTTGTGACTTATGACATTCCAAATTTTAAGAGAGTTATTGTATTTGTCTTTGAAGTGTTAATGTATATGCTGAGCGGCACCTCACTTCCTTGTTTAAATTTACATATTAGTTGATAGTTTTCATGTTTTCATTTGTTATTCCGCAAAATATTAGGCTTACCTAGACGTAAAGACTAGGTGTCGTCACGACAGTTCACGAAAGGAGAACTGGGTCGTGATAATTATTCTTCTTAATACATACAAAAAGTTACTGAGCTCGCATATACTCATAAATAACATTGTATATCCTTGCAATCACCAACACCTCCCCCCCTCCCCCCAACACCAACCTAAAAACTTAGCTGCTCCAAGAAAGAAAGGGAAGCAATACAATTGGCATAAACTAAGGGCTTGTCTGGTAATAGGGATAAAGGATATTGCGGAATTAAATTTGAGATAAGTTTATCCCACATTTGGTGGGGATAAAATTACGGTATAAATAATTTTGGGATTAATTATCCTGAGACTATAGTGTCATTTTTATCCATATGGGAGGGCGAGGTAACAATTTCAGAGTAACTAATCCTTGGATAACTTGTTTCTCAACCAAACGCCACCTAAGGGTGCATTTGAAACACATCGAAATTGGATGTATGTCACGACCCCAACTACCGGTCGTGAGGACGCCTATCACATTACTAGGCAAGCTGGACCAACTATCAAACCACAACCCATTTTCATTCTTAGTAAATCATTTGCTAACACGGTTTAATTACCAATTATCACAATAAGTGAGTAAAACAGCAAGCTAGATATGCGAAAGTCAACAAGACAAAAAAAACTACACAGCCCACACTGATCTGGTGTCACAAGTCTAGAACCTCTAATACAAGTCTGAACAACCTACTACATAGATAGTCTAGGAATGTAGAAAAAAAATAAGATAGAAGGGAGAAATTAGGGCTGCGGAAGCCATATAGCTACCTTGAAACCCCCAGCAAATGTTGAACAACCGAAAAGCTCTCACTCGGCCTTTGGGGCACCTGGATCTGCACGCAAGGTACAGGGAGTAATGTGAGTACTCCGACCTAGTGAGTAATAAATACAAATAATGACTGAAAGTAAGAAAACACGTATACACAAGGTATTCTATAACGAAGCAGTTAAATAAGTAATTTGTAAGTAGTAAACCAATGAAAAGTAGAATAAAATACTTCTACAACAAATAAACAGGTAATTGACAGACAATTAAGATAAAGTAAACACATAGAAGTTCGCCCCTCGGGCACGGTATCAATAATTTCCGCCCCTCGGGCTCAATCTCACATCACAATGGGTACCCGCGCTCACTGGGGGTGTGCAGACTCTAGAGGGGCCCCTTACGGCCCTAGCGCAATATCAAGCCATCCCGTGGCATTAAATCTAGGCCCTCGGCCTCATATCAATCAAGCCACCTCGTGGCGAATATATATATCTCAGGCCCTCGACCTCATATCAGTATCAATGTTCCTCACAATATAGGCCCTCGGCCTTACTCAGTCCAAAAATCATCACAAGCCTCTCCGGCAATAGTAAAATAGTGTTTTCAGCCCAAACATCATTTAAAATATCATTTAAGTCTTGAAAACTGAGAAAGAAAGGCTGAATGGTAAAAACAGTGGGAAACTATCATAACTGAGTTCAAGTAACAAGTCAAAACAGTGAGGCAATATTAATAAATAGCCCCGAAGGGTTCAAATAATTGGCACTAGGCCCAAACAACATAAAGTTTACAATCAAATACGCAGTAAAATCATCAATCGGGACGAACCAAGTCACAATACCCAATAGTATACGACCCCTCGCTCATCATCAAGCGCATGTCTCACCTCAATATAGCACTACGATGTGCAAATCCGGGGTTTCAAACCCTCAGAACATCATTTACAATCATTACTCACCTCGCACCGGCAAACTCTCTAGCTAGTGATGCCTTTGCCCCTCGAATCGGCCTCCACCCGCATCGAATCTATCCAAAATCAGAATGAATACGTCATAATATGCTAAGGGAACAAAGCCCAAGCAAAAATAATTGAAAAATACCAAAAATCCCGAAATTAGCAAAATCCGAGCCCCGGGCCCACTTCTCGAAACTCAGAAATTTTCAGATCTTTAGATTCCTCATCTCCCCACGAGTTCATACATATCAAAAACACAAGAATTGGAGTTCAAATGACCCCTCAAATCCTCAATTTAAGCACTCTTAAACTCAAGCCCTAAACCTCCATTTTTAGTCCTTTAATTCCTTAAATTTCAGTCCCAATCCATGAAACATTACCATAGAAGTGTGTTTTAGGTCCAAAATCCTTACCTCAACGAAGTCTCTTTGATTTATCTCTTGAAAATCGCCCAAAGCTTCCAATTCCGAGTCCAAAAATGGTTAAACCTTTCAAAAATCGCGAAGGATGAAATATATACCTTCTGCCTAGGCCTTTCAGCATCTGCGGTCCAAAACCCACTTCTGCGGTCCCGCATATGCGGTCTAAACAACCACTTCTGCGGTCTCTCACTTAATAGCCAGAATCGCATCTGTGATAGAAATTCTGCATCTGCGGCTTCGCAGATGCGGCCACCTTGACCGTTTCTGCAGAAACTGCTCGCCAAACCAACTTTTGCATCTGCGGCCTTCTCCCTCGCACGTGCGGCACCGCACCTGCGGTCCCCAAACCACAGGTGCGAAAACACCAGAAGCAGGATTTCTCTCAAGTCCCAAATCTTTCCGTTAACCATCCGAAATCACCCCGAGGCCCCCGGGACCTCGACCAAAAGCACAAACATGACCTAATACCTTATTCAAATTGTTCCAATCATCAAATCACCTCAAACAACATCAAATCTACCAAATCACATTGGATTCAAGCCTAAGTTTCTAAAATCTTCCGAAACACGCTTTCGATCATAAACCCAACCAAACCACGTCCTAATGACCTGAAATTTTGCACACACATCCCAATTGACACAATGAAGCTACTACAACTCTCGGAATTCCATTCCGATCCTTATATCAAAATCTCACCTATCAACCGGAAATCGCCAAAATATCAACTTCGCCAATTCAAGCCTAATTCTACTCCGAACCATCAAAACCAAATTCCAATCACGCTCCTAAGCCATAAATCACCTCCCGAAGCTAATCGAACCATCAGAACTCATATTTGGGCTCTCTAACACATAAGTCAACATCCGGTTAACTTTTCCAAGTTAAACCTTCTTAAAAGAGACTAAATGTCTCATTTTTTTTACTAAATCCTCTCCAAACTCAAACTGATCAACCCGATCACATAAAACACGGATAACAAAGCATAAAGAAGCAGAAATAGGGGAAATGAAGCGGTAACTCATGAGACGACTGGCCGGGTTATCACATCCCCCCAACTTAAACAAACGTTTGTCTTCGAACGAGTCAAGAAACATACCTGAAGCCTCAAATAGGTGAGGATATCTGCTCCATATCTCCCGCTCAATCTCCCAGGTAGCCTCCTCCATGGGTCGACCTATCCACTGTACTTTCACTGAAGCTATATCCTTTGACCTCAACTTCTGAACCTGACGACCCAAAATAACTACTGGCTCCGCATCAAAGGTCAAATCATCATCCAACTGAACCGTGTTGAAGTCCAAAATATGAGACGGATCCCCAATATACTTCCGGAGCATAAAAACATGAAATACCGGATGCACACTCGACAAGCTGGGTGGAAAAGCAAGCTCATAAGCCACCTCCCCAATCCTCCGAAGCACCTCAAAAGGCCCAATGAACCGAGGACTCAATTTTCCTTTCTTCCCAAATCTCATAACACGCTTCATGGGTGAAACCTTCAATAGAATCTTCTCGCCAACCATGTAGGACACATCTCGAACTTTCCTATTAGCATAACTCTTTCGCCTCGACTGCACTGTACGAAGCCTCTCCTGAATCACCTTCACCTTCTCCAAAGTATCCTGTACCAAATCCGTCCCCAATAGCCTAGCCTCACCGGGCTCGAACCAACCAACTGGAGATCTACACCGCCTCCCATACAAAACCTCATATAGAGCCATCTGAATACTCGACTGGTAGCTGTTGTTGTAGGCAAAGTCTGTAAGTGGTAGAAACTCAGCCCATGACCCTCCGAAATCAATAACACAAGCACGCAACATGTCCTCCAATATCTGAATAGTACACTCGGATTGCCCGTCCGTCTGAGGATGAAAAGTTGTGCTCAACTCCACCTGAGTACCCAACTTTCTCTGCACGGCTCTCCAAAACTGTGAAGTAAATTGACTACCTCTATTTGAAATGATGGAAACCGGAACACCATGCAACCGAACAATCTCCTGGATATAAATCCCTGCCAACCGCTCTGAAGAATAGGTAGTACACACATGAATGAAGTGCGCGTACTTGGTCAGTCGATCCACAATAACCCAAATAGCATCAAACTTCTTCATAGTCCGTGGGAGTCCAACAACAAAGTCCATAGTGATCCTTTCCCACTTCCACTCAGGAATAACCGTCTGCTGAAGCAAGCCACCCGGTCTCTAACGCTCATATTTCACCTGCTGACAATTGAGACACCGAGCTACAAATCCCACAATATCTTTCTTCATTCTTCTCTGCCAATAGTGCTGCCTCAAATCCTAATACATCTTCGCGGCACCCGGATAGATGGAATACCGCGAGCTATGGTCCTCCTTCAGAATCAACTCCTGAAGCCCATCCACATTGGTCACACAAATTCGGCCCTGCATCCTCAACACCCCATCATCACCGATGATCACATCTCTGGCATCATCATGCTAAACTCTATCCCTAAGGACAAGCAAATGCGGATCATTATACTGGTGCTCTCTGATGCGACCATATAAGGAAGACCGAGAAACCACACAAGCCAACACCTGGCTGGGCTCCGAAATATCCAACCTCACAAACCGATTGGCCAAGGCCTGAACATCAGCTGCAAGAGGTCTCTCCCCAACTGGAATATATGCCAAACTCCCCATACTCACTGCCTTTCGGCTCAAAGCATCGGCCACCATATTGGCCTTTCCCGGATGGTATAATATAGTGATATCATAATCCTTAAGCAACTCCAACCATCTCCGCTGCCTCAAATTAAGATCCTTTTGCTTGAAAAAATGCTGGAGGCTGCAATGATCGATGAACGCCTCACAAGATACGCCATACAAGTAATGCCTCCAAATCTTCAGTGCATGAACTATGGCAGCCAACTCCAAATCATGAACGGGGTAGTTCCTCTCATGGGGCTTCAACTAACAAGAAGCATAAGCAATAACTCTACCCTCCTGCATCAATACACAACCAATCCCAACTGTCGAAGCATCACAATACATGGTATATGAACCTGAAGTTGATGGAAAAACCAATACTGGAGCTGTGGTCAAAGCTGTCTTGAGCATTTGAAAGCTCTCCTCACACTCGTCCGACCATACAAATGAAACACCCTTCTGAGTCAACTTGGTCAAGGGCGATGTGATGGATGAGAATCCCTGAACAAACCAGCAATAATAGCCTGCCAAACCCAAGAAAACTACAAATCTCTATGGCTGAGGACAGTCTAGGCCAACTCTGAACCGCCTTTATCTTCTTCAGATCAACCTGAATACCCTTGTCGGACACCACATGCCCCAAGAAAGCCATGGAACTGAGCCAAAACACACACTTGAAGAACTTTGCATAAAGATTCTCCTCCCTTAATCTCTGCAACACAACTCTCAAATGCTCTGCGTGCTCCTCCTGACTACGCGAGTACACCAGAACATCATCAATGAAGACGATCATAAACAAATCAAGGTAAGGCTGAAACATATTTTTCATTAGATGCATGAATGTTGTTGGGGCATTGGTTAGCCCGAAAGACATCACAAGGAACTCATAATGACCATATCTGGTCCTGAAGGCTGTCTTAAGAATATTCGAATTCCTGATCTTCAACTGGTGATAACCCGAACAGAGATCAATCTTGGAGAACACTCTCGCTCCCTGAAGCTGGTCAAATAAATCATCAATGCGAGGCAAATGATACTTGTTCTTAATTGTTACCTTGTTCAATTGACTATATTCAATGTACATTCTCATTGTGCCATCCTTCTTCTTCACAAACAGAACCGGCGCACCCCAAGGTGACATACTAGGCCGAATGAACCCCTTATCTAGGAGTTCTTGAAGTTGTTCCTTCCATTCCTTCAACTCCACTAGTGCCATATGATACGGTAGAATAGAAATGGGCTGAGTGCCCAGCACCAGGTCAATACCAAAATCAATATCCCTGTCCGGTGGCATGCCCTATAGGTCTGCAGGAAACACATCGGGAAAATCCCTCACAACTGGGACAAAGTCAAGACTGGGAGTCTCAGCTCCGACATCCCTCATAAACGCTAGATATGAAAGACAACCCTTCCCAACCATACGCCGGGCCTTTAAGAAAGAGATCACTCTACTAGAAACATAATCAGTCACACCACGCCACTCGATCTGTGGCGCACCCGGCATAGCTAAAGTGATTGTCTTAGCATGACAGTCCAGAATAGCACGACACGGGGATAACCAATCCATGCCCAAAATGACATCAAAATCCACCATGATCAATAGCAATAGATCCACTCGGGTGTCCAGACCCCCAATAGTCACCATACATGACCAGTACACACGATCTACAACAACAGTATCGCCCACCGGAGTAGATACATGAACAGGTAAAGCAAGAAACTCCCGGGGCATACCCAAATAATGAGCAAAATATGAGGACACATAAGAAAAAGTGAAACCGGATCAAATAATACAGAGACATCTCTGTGGCAGACTGAAACAATATCTGTAATGACAGCATCTGAAGCAATAGCATCTGGTCTGCCTAGGATAGCATAGAAACGAGCCTGGCCACCGCCTAATTGACCTCCCCCTCTAGGGAGACCCCTGGCTGCCTAACCTCTACCCTAGCTGGCTGGGCGGGTGATGAAGTAACTAGAGTAGAGGTCGAGGGTTGACCCCTCTGCTGAGATGAACTAGCAATCCGGTGAGGACACTGCCTCCACATGTGGCCCACCTCGCCACACTTATAACAACTACTAGGTACTGGAGAAGGGGACTGAAGGGAACCCCTCGCACTGGAGTGACTAGCAGATGCACTCGGCATAGAAAAACCCTGAACCGATGGAGCACGAGATGAACTCTGGGCTAGAAGGGCGCGGAGTGATGGCTGGCCCTATTGAGATCCATGATAACCATGACCTGAAGATGCCCCACGATAACCTGGGCGGGCAGACTGAGCAGGCCTGAATGAACGGCCCCTACCATGCTGAAACTGGCCCCTCAAAGGAGCACCACTATAACTGTCCAATCATCGAGGCCTCTTGGCCTCCCTCTCCTCTCGCTCCTGACGGCGAACAGTCTCAATCTCACAAGCGATATCAACCACCTCCACGAAGGTGGCACCTATCACTCTCTCTCTAGTCATAAGAATATGGAGCTGGGAAGTAAGGCCATTAACAAATCTCTTGATCCTCTCTTGATCTGTCGGAACCAACCAGATAGCATGACGGGCCAACTTAGAAAACATCCTCTCATACTGGGACACGATTATCTCCCCCTAATGCAGCCATTCAAACTGCCTACGTAACTTCTCTCTGCGAGACTGCGACACATACTTCTCCAGGAAGAGAACAGAGAACTGTTGCCAAGTAAGGGGTGCTGCACCAACCGGCTTACATCTCTCAAAATCCTCCCACCAAGTGAAGGCAGCCCCCAAGAACTGAAAGGTAGTAAATGCCACACCACTAGACTCAAGAATTCCTGCGGTACAAAGCAATTCGCTAGCACTTATCCAAGAAACCCTAGGCATTCTCGCCCTCTGCTCCGCTGAATGTCGGAGGCTGGAGTTTACCAAACCTCTCAAGTCGACGCTACTCATCATCCGGCATAACTGGCACAACAAACTCCTGAGCTGGTGCAACCGGCTAGACTGGAGGTACCCCCGGCATCTGAGGTCCCTGCACTACCTGCTCAGGTGTGCGAGCAGCGGGAGTTTGATTGCCTCCCCCATCCTGTGAAGTAGTTGCTACTGTAGTGGCTGAAACTGCTTGAGCCAGGCCAGTGCAAACTAATAAGATCTGTGCCAAGGCCTCTTGAAGACCCGAAATCACGATAGGCACAACTGGTGCCTGAACTGGTGCTGCTGGAGCATCCATAGCTGGAGCCTGATCCTGAGCTAGGGCAACTGGTGGGTCTACAGGTGCTGCCCTTGCTTCTTTGCCTCTGCCACAACCACGACTGCATCCAGGGCCTCTGGTGGCCTCCGCTGGTGGTCGTCCAGCCCGTCCGGTAGCTCGTGTCCTCACCATCTATGAGATAATAGAAGTTTAGTACTCGGATCAACAAGTTCACACGATAAGAGTTTCAAGAGTATGAAGTTTTTCCTAAAGGTTCCGCAGCCTCTCGTACGTACGTCTCCGTAAATTCGCGAGACTCTACTAAACCGGCTCATGACTCGCGAGACCTATGTAACCTAGGCTCTGATACCAACTTGTCACGATCCCAACTGCCGATCGTGATGGAGCCTATCACATTACTAGGCAAGTCGGGCCAACTATCAAACCACAACCCATTTTCATTCTTAGTAAATCATTTTCAAACACGGTTTAATTACCAATTATCACAATAAGTGAGTAAAATAGCAAGCTAGATATGCGGAAGTCAACAAGACATAAAAACTACACAGCCCACACTGATCTGGTGTCACAAGTCTAGAGCCTCTAATACAAGTCTGAACAACCTACTACATAAATAGTCTAGGAATGTGGAAAAGTAATAAGATAGAAGGGAGAAATCAAGGCTGCGAACGCCATGCAACTACCTCGAAATCCCCGGCAAATGCTGAATGACTGAAAAGCTCTCACTCGGCCTCTGGGGCACCTGGATCTGCACGCAAGGTGCAGGGAGTAATGTGAGTACTCTGACCCAGTGAGTAATAAATACAAATAATGACTGAAAGTAAGAAAACACGTATACACAAGGTATTCTATAACGAAGCAGTTAAATAAGTAATTTGTAAGCAGTAAACCAATGAAAAGTAGAATAAAATACTTCTACAACAAATAAACAGGTAATTGACAGACAATTAAGATAAAGTAAACACATAGAAGTTCGCTCCTCGGGCACAGTATCAACAATTTCCGCCCCTCGGGCTCAATCTCACATCACAATGGGTACCCGCGCTCACTGGGGGTGTGCAGACTCTGGAGGGGCCCCTTACAAACATCACACAACTTACTGGGGTGGGCACTCTAGAGGGGCCCCTTACGGCCCAAGCGCAATATCAAGTCATCTCGTGGCATCAAATCTAGGCCCTCGGCCTCATATCAATCAAGCCACCTCGTGGCGAATATATGTATCTCAGGACCTCGACCTCATATCAGTATCAATGTTCCTCATAATATAGGCCCCCGGCCTTATTGAGTCCAAAAATTATCACAAGCCCCTCGGGCAATAGTAAAACAGTGTTTTCAGCCCAAATACCATTTAAAATATCATTTAAGTCTTGAAAACTGAGAAAGAAAGGCTGAATAGTAAAAACAGTGGGAAAATATCATGATTGAATTCAAGTAACAAAACAGTGAGGAAATATCAATAAATAGCCCCGAATGGTTCAAATAGTTGGCACTAGGCCCAAATATGACATTAAGCCCAAATAATGAGGACAACACACAGTTTACAATCAAATACGCAGTAAAATCATCAATCGGGACGGACCAAGTTACAATCCCCAATAGTATACAACCCCTCGCTCATCATCAAATGCATGTCTCACCTCAATATAGCACTACGATGTGAAAATCCGGGGTTTCAAACCCTCAGAACATCATTTACAATTATTACACACCTGAAACCGGCTAACTCTCTAGCTAGCGACACCTTTGCCCCTCGAATCGGCCTCCACGTGCGTCGAATCTATCCAAAATCAGAACGAATACATCATAATATGCTGAGGGAACAAAACCCAAGCGAAAACAATCGAAAAAATACCAAAAATACCGAAATTAGCAAAACTCGAGCCCCGGGCCCACTTCTCGAAACTCAGAAATTTTCACATTTTTAGATTCCTCGTCTCCCCACGAGTTCATACATATCAAAAACACAAGAATCGGAGTTCAAATAATCCCTCAAATTCTTAATTTAAGCCCTCTTTAACTCAAGCCCTAAACCTCCATTTTTAGTCCTTTAATTCCTTAAATTTCAGTCCCATTCCATGAAACATTACCATAGAAGTGTGTTTTAGGTCCAAAATCCTTACCTCAACGAAGTCTCTTTGATTTCTCTCTTCAAAATCGCCCAAATCTTCCAATTCCGAGTTCAAAAATGGTTAAACCCTTCAAAAATCACGAAGGATGAAATATATACCTTCTGCCCAGGCCTTTTCGCATCTGCGATCCAAAACCCGCTTCTGTGGTCCTGCATATGCGGTCAAAATAACCGCTTCTGCGGTCCCTAACTTAATAGCCAGAATCGCATCTGCGATAGAAATTCCGCATCTGCGGCTTTGCAAATGCGGTCACCTTGACCGCTTCTGCAGAAATTGCTTGCCAAACCAACTTTCGCATCTGCATCCTCCTCACTCATACGTGCGGCACCGCACCTGTGTTCCCCAAACTGCAGGTGCGAAAACACCAAAAGCAGCAATTTTCTGATTTCTCTCAAGTCCCAAATCTTCCCGTTAACCATCCGAAATCACCCTGAGGCCCCTGGGACCTCGGTCAAAAGCACAAACATGACCCAATACCTTATTCAAACTTGTTTCATTCATCAAATCACCTCAAACAACATCAAATCTACCAAATCACTTCAGATTCAAGCCTAAGTTTCTGAAATCTTCCGAAATACGCTTTCGATCATAAACCCAACCAAACTACGTTCGAATGACCTGAAATTTTGCACACACATCCCAATTGACACAACAAAGCTACTGTAACTCTCGAAATTCCATTTCGACCCTTATATCAAAATCTCACCTATTAACCAGAAATCACCAAAATATCAACTTTGCCAATTCAAGCCTAATTCTACTCCGAACCTCCAAAATCAATTCCGATCATGCTCCTAAGCCATAAATCACCTCCCGAAGTTAACTGAACCATCGAAACTCACATCCAAGCTATCTAACACATAAGTCAACATCTAGTTGACTTTTCCAACTTAAACCTTCTTAAAAGAGACTAAGTGTCTCATTTTGTTTTTGCCAAATCCTCTCCGAACTCAAACTGATCAACCCGATCACATAAAACACGGATAACGAAACATAAATAAGTAGAAATGGGAGAAACGGAGCGGTAACTCATGAGATGACTGACCAAGTCATCACAATGTAAATACACAATTTTGGCATATTTATCTGGCCAAGAATGACTTATGTGAATCTGTGATGACCCAAAAAGGTCATCTTGTATTTTAGAACCCAATTCTACACTTTTAAGCCTTAAAAATCTTATTTTACCCTCCTTGATTTGCGTGCATAGTCCGGATGTATTTCCGGAAAGATTTTATGTTAAAAGTTGATGAAAATAAGAGATTTTGCCTAAAAACTTTATTTGAATTAACTTCGGTCAATATTTTGGATAAACGGATTCGGATTCGTGATTTGACGGTTCCGGTGGGTCCATATCATGATTTGAGACTTGGACGTATGTCCAAAATCGAAATCGGAAGTCCCTAGCCTGAGATATCGGACTTTTTCGAAATTTGATAGTTAATGGCTAAATGCATTAGAGATGTTTGACCAATGTTTGACTTTTTGGATAACGGGTTCGTATTTTAATTCCGAAACCTAGTATAGATCCAATACCACATTTATGACTTGTTTGTAAAATTTGGTAAAAAACAGAGTTGGTTTGGCGTGATTCGAACGTCCGATTGAGAAAATAGAAATTTTAAAGTGTTCTTGAGAATTACATTTGATTTGGTACTAAATTTGTAGTTCTAGGTGTTATTTTGGCAATTTGATCGTGCGAGCAAGTTCGTACGATGCTTTAAGACTCGTGTGTATGTTTGGTTTGGAGCCATGAGGGTTCGGGTGAGTTTTGGATAGGCTACAGAGTGAAATTTGGACTTAGAGATGTTGCCGGTGTTCCAGCTCTGGTGTTGGTCTCTGATCTCGCATTTGTGAGATTAGAGTTGGCATTTGCGAGCATGACAGCTTCGTATTTGCGATCTACTCATCGCAAATGCGAAGAATAGCTAGGTCAGGCAGTCCTCGCAATTGCGAGAAAAGCTTCGCATTTGCAAAGTGAGTCTGGGAGGGCCTAATCGTAAATGCGATCATCTCTGTCACAATTACGAAGTGGTATGTTCGCATTTGCGAACAAACCTTCGCATTTGCAAAGGCAGCAGAGGTGCGAAGGACTTTGCATTTGCGATAGTCCCCTTGCATTTGTGAAAGCTCGGGTCGCAAATGTAACATATGCAGCTGCGTAAAAGTGACTTACATGGGATTTTTCTCCTATTCTTCAAATTTTTAAAACCTAAAACACAAGAGGCGATTTTCCAAAGACTATTTATTTCCCAAAATATTGGTAAGTGATTCTAAACTAGTTTCTTTCAATCTTTCACTTCATTTTACAAGATTTCAACTTAAAATCTAAGGTTTTCATGGTGGAATTGGGGATTTTTGGGTAGAAACTAGGGATTTCGAAATTTGGGGATTTAGACCTCAAATTGAGGTCGGATTCCAAAACTAATTATATATCCGGGCTCGGGTGAATGGATAATCGGGTTTTGGTCGGATTTTTGGTTTCGACCAAGCGGGCCCGAGTGTTGAATTTTGTTGACTTTTTCAATAATTGCCTAAATTGAATTCTTTATGACCGTGGGTGATTACTAAGGCTTATTTTGAATCGTTTGGTTGGTAATTTGCTAGTTATTGTTGGTCCGGAGGCTAGTTTAAAAGACAAAGTCGTGGTTGAGTTTTGAGTGATCTTTGGAGCGAGGTAAGCGTTGTGTCTAACCTTGATTTGAGGGAATTAGGAATCTTCGGACTATTTGTTATGTGATTCTCATGTGAGCGGCGTATATGAGAGGTGGTGAGTGCTTATATGCCACCAAATTATATGTTTTCCCTGATTTACTGATTTTCCTTAATTGTTTCCCTTTCTGTCTTAACTATTATATGCACTACATGCTTTCCATGCTTAACTGCTATGTGTTAAACAATATCTTCTCCCATTAATGATGTTAGCTCTTTTCATAATTTCATGAATCCCTGCTATTTGCTTAACTTGACTTGTTTTCACCTTATAATTGTAAATTGCTAGATTGGCCTCGCTGTGTAGTACTAGTTGTGTAGATTCTATATTGAACAAGGTTTCCCTTTTTGATTCAATTTGGTATTTATTGATCGTAAAGTCTTTGTAGTTTCCACTATTGATTTGATTGTGTACATTGAGTATTTGGTACTGATATGGTGGGATCGGGTTGCACGCTGCAACAGGTGTAATAAGGGTGGATTGATATGGTGGAATAAAGGTGAATATGTCTATACAGTGGGATCGGTTGCACCGCTGCAACAGGTGAAATAAGGGTAAATTAATATGGTGAAATAAGGGTGAATTATGATATTGATACTGATATATGGTGGGATCGGGTTGTGCGCCGCAACAAATCTATATTATTTACTGTTATTGATATTGTCATAGTGGAATAAGGGAGGATTATGTGTTGTCAGGTGGGATCGGGTTGTGTGCCGCAACAACCTATATGTTTCCATTTTTTTCTTTGAGCTGTGTTGTTTTCCGGTATTTTCTTTGAACTGGTAAAGATTGGTAATTCTGGATGACACTGGTTTATTTTTTTAGGTTGTGGTTATCATTTTCGGTTGGCTGTTTAATTCTATACAGTATTTTCATTATTCTGTTATTATTATATACTGCGTACAGGTTATAGTGTAGGTTACCCGCCTTAGCCTCGTCACTACTTCGTCGAGGTTAGGCTCGACACTTACCAGTACATGGGATCGGTTGTATTGATACTGCACTCTGTACATTGTGCAGATTTTGGAGTCGGTCCTGGCCGCGGCTGCTACAGAGCTCGGATCGGACAACTTACGGAGGCTTGAGGTACAGCTGCTCAGCGCTCGTAGCTCCTGAAGTCCCCTTCTTGTTCTTATGTAGCTGTGTATCTTCTTTTCGGACAGCTTTATGTTATTTCAGACCTTTGTATGTATTATTCTAGCAGCTCGTGCACTTGTGCCACCAGGTTCAGGGATTGTAATAGACGTTTAGCAGTTTTAGCTTCCGCATTAATATTTTAGTTATTCCAGTTATCTCTCGTTATTTAATTCAATTGTTAAAGATGGATAATATGTTCTAACGTTGGCTTGCCTAACAAGTGAAATGTTAGGCGCCATCAAAATCCCGATGGTGGGAATTTCGGGTCGTGACAGAATTATTATAAATGAGTAATAAATGTTAGAAAGACATAATATTGCTAAACAAACTGCCAAGAACTTTTTGAAAAAGAAAATAACGAACCCAAAGTGGCCCCAACAAATGAAAATTTCCAAATACTTTTGTTGGAGTTTGAAAGCTCTAAAATAAGAAAAAGGGAACGAGGCAGAAAGATGTTGGTGTAGAGTTACTTCTTGAATAATTTTTTTTTTCAAAAATTAATCATAAGTTGAAATGGACTTGGTTATAAACTTCCACGTATTTTCGATTTACTCATAGCAACTCGAATAATTTTTGAGTGAATCATATCATGAGTCTTTTAATTAATCCATTTTAATTGGTTCAAAATTGATCTAATCCACTTATATAATAAATTGATAATATTGGTGTCTGTCACCATCTTTCTCATTTCACGTACCCAAAAGATCAACAATGTCGTGTACAGTCATCACAAACTTTAGCCACAAATTTAGGATAAGAGATTCCGAAAAGCAATTTTATAATAATTTTGTATCCAAGTACGTTGCAGATTATGAGACGCTAATTTTTGCATTGGTTACTTAGTAAAATTAGTGGTAATGATAAATCTTTGCGTAACGAACCCAAAAACTATAACTATGGCCTCATCAAAATTATTGTGAGAAAATTTGTGTGAACATTTGTAAAGAGAAAATGACACCTGAGTTTACGTGATGGGTTTGAAGAAGTAACATTTGCATGGCTTTCCATGAAAAAGCCTTATCGAGAAACTGTTGAATTTGTCAAGTCCCGCATCGGTGGTTTAGCCTTTTGGTAGGGAATATTTCTTTGTAAAAGGAGGCCTAATGTTTGGGATTTAAACACACCTCTCATTTGCCTTCTTATCTTCTTAAGGCATTTGTATCTTCTCTCTTTAGTATTATTTCACTTTTATTTTTGGAGTGCAATAAAATATTGATTGTGTCCAAGGAAGTAGGCAAAATTGGCCGAACCTCGTAAATTATGGTGTTCCTTTTATTGTTGCTTTATTGCTTTATTTATTATTTGGTAGTTGTCATAATTTTTGGTATAGTAGTTGTGACTCATTCACACTATATACATTTGGCTTCCGCAACATTGGTATCTGAGCCAAGGTACTGTCTGTTGCAGCATAGTCTGATCTTCCACATCAGAAAAGATTTATCTTGGTAACTGAGTCAAGGTTCTGTCTGAGTATGCTCTGTGGTTCCAACTTAGTCTGATCTTCCACACCAGAAAGGAAATAATCTTGATTTGTGTCGTTAGCTATTAAATAATATTTGTGTCAAAGATGGGAGACAATAAACAATAAGAATCTACATCAAGTGTCAACAATACGTCATCATTGGCATCTTCACTTATGACAAGAATTGTGTCAAATGCGAAATTTGCGGTAGAAATTTTTGACGGGTCAGGACATTTTGGGATGTGGCAAGGCGAGGTTCTAGATGTCCTTTTTCAACAAGGGCTAGATCTTGCTATTGAATAAAAGAGACCAGATGTTATTGGAGAAGAAGATTGGAGAATTATCAACCGTGTTGCTTGCGGTACCATTCGATCCTACCTTGCTAGAGAACAGAAATATCCATATACAAAGGAAACTTCTGCAAATAAATTATGGAAAGCACTTGAGGATAAATTTTTGAAGAAAACAATCAAAATAAATTGTACATGAAGAAGAGACTGTTTCGCTTCACCTATGTTCCTGATACCATGATGAATGAACATATCACCAGTTTCAATAAGTTGGTCACAGATTTGCAAAATATGGATGCAACTTTTGATGATGGTGACTTGCTCTTGATGTTGTTGGGGTCACTTCCTGATGAGTACGAGCACCTTGAAACTACTCTACTCTATGGGAATGACGAAATTTCTCTCAGACAAGTTTGTTCGGCTTTGTACAGCTATGAACAAAAAAAGGGAGAAAATAAAAGGGCGGAGAAGGAGAAGCACTGGTTGTGAGGAGTCGTTCTCAAAACCAAATGAGGACAAAGAAGGGAAAATCCAAGTCAAGATCTAGACCCAGCAAAGATGAATGTGCCTTTTTGTCGAGAAAAGGGGCACTGGAAGAAAGACTGTCCAAAGTTGAAGAGTAAGGCCAAACATAACAATGGAAAGGCCATTATGGATTCAAATGTAACTGATTGTGATGATTCAGACTTCTCATTAGTTACAACAGAGTCATCAACATCATCATACATATGGTTGATGGACTCGGCTTATAGCTATCATATGTGTCCCAAGAGGGACTGGTTCGTGGATTTTCAAGAAGGAGAATATGGAGTCATCCACACAGCGGACAACAGCCCTCTTACCTCATATGAAATTGGTTTAATACGATTAAGGAACCATGATGGAATGATCAGAACATTAACAGATGTTTGATATGTACCGGATTTGAAGAAGTATCTCATCTCTATAAGAGCCCTAGAATCAAAAGGTTCAAAATTATTGCAGAAAATGGAGTGATGAGAGTATGCTCCGGTGCACTAGTGGTAATGAAAGCCAATCGGAAGAACAATAACATGTACTGTGATCACGGTAGTACAGTTATTGGGATAGCAACAGTAACATCCAGTGACAAAAAAAGAGGCAGAAGCAATCAGGCTATGGAACATGCGCTTGGGACATGCTGGAGGAAAATTCTTGAAAACTCTATCAGATCAAGGATTGTTAAAGGGAGTAAAGGTTTGCAACTTGAAGTTTTGCGAGCATTGTGTCAAAGGGAAACAGACAAGGGTTAAATTTGGTACAGCGATCCATAATACTAAAGGTATTTTGGATTATGTACACTCTGGTGTTTGGGGTCCTTCCAAAACACCTTCATTGGGTAGGAAGCACTATTTTGTAATCTTTGTTGATGATTTTTCCCGAAGAGTGTGGGTGTATACAATGAAGAGAAAAGATAAAGTGTTGGGAATTTTTCTCAAATGGAAGACGATGGTGGAGAATCAAACAGGCAGGAGGATCAAGTGTATTCGCACAGACAATGAAGGTGAATACAAAAATGATCATTTCAATAAGGTCTGTGAAAATGATGGCATCGTCCGACACTTCACTGTTAGACATACACCACAACAGAATGGAGTGGCAGAACGTATGAACTAGACCTTGCTGGAGAAGGTACGGTGTATGTTGTCCAATGCTGGCTTGGGCAAAGAATTTTGGGCTGAGGCAATTACATATGCATGTCACCTCATTAATCGCTTACTATCTGCTGCTATTGATGGCAAGACACCATTTGAAAAATGGTATGGAAAGCCTGCTGTAGATTAAGACTCTTTGCACGTACTTGGTTCAACTGCATATTATCATGTGATAGAGTCAAAATTGGATCCAAGGGCAAAGAAGGCTATTTTTATGGGGATTACGTATGGAGTCAAAGGATATCGCTTATGGTGTCCTATGACAAAGAAAGTAATATTCAGCAGGGATGTTACCTTTGATGAATCTGCTATGGTAAATAAGGTAACAGATGATACCAAACAAAATAAGGGTGCTTCTAAGCAGGTGGAGTTTGAGGAAAAATTTATTTTTCGCCTTATAGAGACGGTTGCTTGTGCCGCCTCAATTGTAGCTGATGATATTCCTACGACTTATAAAGACGCAGTCCAAAGTTCAGAAGAAGATAACTGGAGGATTGCTATGAATGATGAAATATAGTCCCTTCATCAGAATCATACATGGAGATTGGCCAATCTCCCGAAGGGAAAGAAAGCAATTGGGTGCAAATGATTATTTGCAAAGAAAGAAGGATTTCCTAATCAAGAAGATGTTCGCTACAAAGTAATATTGGGGGCCAAAGGATATGAAGAGGGAATTGATTACAATGAAGTATTTTCTCCAGTTGTAAAACATTCCTCCATTAGAATTATGTTGGCTTTGGTAGCACAGTTGGATTTGGAACTAGTTCAGATGGATGTAAAAACTGCATTTTTACATGGAAACTTGGAGGAGGAAATCTACATGACTTAGCCAGAAAGACTCAAAGTTGCTGGAAAGGAAAATATGGTGTGCAAACTTGAAAAATCGTTATACAGATTAAAACAATCTTCTAGACAATGGTACAAAGCGATTTGACGAGTTTATGTTGCGGCAAGGGTACAAGAGAAGCAAATACGATCATTATGTGTATTTGCGCAAGATTAAAGATGGTTACTTTGTATATATTCTCCTATATGTTGATGATATGTTGATAGCTTCCAAGAATTCAGAAGAAATTGATAAGTTGAAGATTCAACTGAAGAAGGAGTTCGAGATGAAGGATCTGGGTGAGGCAAAGAAAATTCTTGGCATGGAGATAATAAGAGATAGACGTTCAAAGAAACTCTGTTTATCTCAGAAAGAATATTTGAAAAGAGTACTACAATGTTTTGGCATAAATGAAAAGACTAAGCTAGTTAGTACTCCACTTGCTCCCTATTTCAAGCTAAGTACTACTATGTCACCAAAAGATGAAGCTGAACGAGATTATATGTCAAAGGTACCATATGAAAATACAATTGGTAGCTTGATGTATGCAATGGTTTGTACGATACCTAACATTTCACAAGTTGTTGGAGTTATTAGCAGATATATGCATAATCTAGGAAAGGAGCATTGGCAAGCTGTGAAGTGGATTCTACGGTATATTCATAATACTGTAGATGTTGGGTTAGTTTTTGAGCAGGAAGGCAATCAGTATGTAGTTGGATATTGTGACTCAGATTTTGCGGGTGATCTGGACAAACGAAGATCAACTACTGGTTATGTGTTTACTTTTGCAAAGGCACCAATTAGTTGGAAGTCTACTTTGCAGTCAACAGTTGCTTTGTCTACAACAGAGGCAGAGTTAATGGCTATTACAGAGGCTGTGAAGGAGGCAATTTGGCTTCAGGGATTGCTAAAAGAGCTTGGTATTGGACACAAAAGTATCACAATTTTTTGTGATAGTCAAAGTGCTATTCAATTAGCGAAGAACCAAGTTTATCATGCAAGGACGAAGCACATTAATGTTCGGTATCATTTCGTACGAGAAATCATAGAATAAGGTGGATTCACAGTGAAGAAAATTCATACTACGGAGAATCCTGGTGATATGCTGACAAAGGTGGTGACTGCGGTCAAGTTTCAACGTTGTTTAGATTTGATCAACATTGTTGAACACTGAAGATTGAAGATGAAGATACAACCAAAATTTGTTATAGAGAGAAAATTGAAGTGTGGAATTTTGCCAAGGTGGGATTTGTTGAATTTGTCAAATCCCACATCGGTGGTTTAGCCTTTTGGTAGGGAATATTTTCCTATAAAAGGAGGCCTAATATTTGGGATTTAAACACACCTCTCATTTGCCTTCTTATCTTCTTAAGGCATTTGTATCTTCTCTCTTTAGTATTATTTCACTTGTATTGTTGGAGTGGAATAAAATATTGGTTGTGTCCGACAACTTTCGCTTATTGGGTTATTGGGTTTGTTCGAATATGTACATACTACAGTCAAAGGCGGATCTATGTATAGAGAATAGGGGTTACTGGACCCTGTTAATCTCGACAAAAATTCTAAATATATAGGTTGAAAATTGTCCCATTTTTTTCCTAGAACTCTTAAAATCAAAAGTCTGATGGGGCACTGATTGAGCAGTCTACTCATGTGTCTTGCCACCTTCAAATTGTATGTCCTTTAACTATATATGGTTGCTCCCAAATTATATCATATACGTTTCGTTCCAACTTTTAAATTAATCTGTTTTTTTCTTAAATAAAAAAGAAGTTTGACCGAGACTCTTTCCTATCTAATGCTAGCTAGTTGAGTGTTCAGTATTTGCATCAACTAAATCGGAAGATTAATTCGAGAACTCCACAATCTTTATGCTAATTCCACGAGACTGTTTCCTATCAAACGCTGATAGTTCACCTTTTATTTGTCCGTGCATGTTTGCATCAACTAAATCAAAGCATAATTCAGGATAATTAAGCTTATATGCTTGTTTAACCAGAAAATAGGAATTTTGGTCAAAGCTTACTTTTAGAAGAACTCGGGTTACTGATAATCAAATATAAAATAGATAAGAGAAATTGACTTTAACGATAGCAGAATAAGTAAAAGAAAGCAAAGTAAATCAGTGCATTTCAATAATATTATGTGTCCCCTTACAAATATTATTTCTCTCATTTTATAGCTATTTCTAAGTAATACGTTTTTTTCCTCTCATAACAGAGCCTTTATGAGCATTTAATGGCATTAATGTAACGTTATAATTGGCAATCGTAACTGTTTCGTGAAGATTCTATAATTCTTTCCATCATTGATACTCATTAATTACGAAAAATACGTATCTGTACTTTTTGTTATCTAAATTCATTCCTTCGATGTCTCTTCAAATTATCAAGAGGTCCGGGTAACCGTTCCTTCCTGTTTTCTTGAATTCTTTACCCATGCCTATTATGGTTCGTGCCTCTTCGACTATTCTTTGCCAGCTGCCATCATGTTATTGATCCATGTGTCTTGACGTGTCTGCACTTAATTAATTCCAAATATTAACTTGATTTTTCCCAATACAGATAGTCTGCCCCACTTGTCATTTATTCATCAATTGAATATTTGGGAAGTGGACCTCACTAAAGCGGAAATTTTTGCCGCCATTCTTCGTATCATTATAACTTCTCCAAAACTGACGCTTCACATGTCACTTCTATTTAATGCTCGTGACACGTGGTGACTTTTGATTGGTTCTGCAACCCTTCAACACCTTTTGAGGCTTTTTTTCGACTTGCATCAATCGCGAAGTGACAGTTCTCATTATGATGTTCCCATCATTACTTTTTTGGTTTGACGGTTGCTTTTGAGTATAAATATAACCTTTGTCATTTCTTTCTCATAAAAGTTTTCCATCTTTGAATATTCACTTTTGTATTCTTCCTCATACAGCTATGTCTTCTTCAAACCCTAATCCCCGAAGAGTTCCTATCGTTGATGAACTTCCCCTTGCCCCTATTAAAAGCAGAAGAGGGGGAAGATTACGCAGTCTAGGATCATCATCTATTTGGGGTGCTTCTCTGCCTCCACTTAGTTCTACCCATCCTTCTTCTTCTAGAACTAGGGGTTCTCATTCACATAGATCTTCTGCCAAGAGTAGGGATTCCAATGAGCCAATCCGCGAAACCACAGTAGATGAGATTATCCCTTCTGAACTTTCCTTCTATAACAATAGAGAATCAATTAGGAACCAGGTTTCCTCCATGTCCTCTCATGAACATGCTGATGTCTTTCCTTCACAGATTATCAAAGGTTTAATCTCTATTGTCCATAAGGATTGCCGTTGGAGATCTGATTTCCCCATCATAATTCCTAATGCAAATCAAAGAATCACATCCTACATGACTAGATTATCTTTCGTATATACATATCCTTTTACACTGAATTTTAAACCTCCCATTGATCCTGTTATCATCGAGTTCAGTCATTTTTTCAATGTTTGTCAAGGACAAATTGGCCCTATTTTGTGGAGGGTTGTTGCTTGTCTAAGGCACTTAGCTAGCATGGCTAATTTGACTTTTACTTTTTTTCATTTGATCCACCTCTACTCCCCTAAACTGTTCCGTCATGGAATCTTTACTTTGGTAGCGAGGAGTAAGAGAGTTTTAGTCAGCCCTAAGGATGACAAGGACCGTGGCTGGTATGCCAGATTTGTTGTTGCTCCTACTGTAAGGTTAGTAGGTGAAGAGAATTTACCATTCTCTAAAAAGTGAAATTTTGCACGCAAGTTTACTTTTGCAACTTTCTCTTTTCTTTTTCCCATTCTCGTTTTGAAAAGGTTTATTTTTCCCGCATCTGTTTAACTTTCTTTTTTTTCCAGCAACCATGAGAACTGTTGACGAGATTCCCAATTTCCATGGTTGGGTAGAGAAATTATTGACTGTTGCTCCGATGGAAGGTAGATCTTGGAAAAACCTTTCGAACAAGTTTGGTTGGAAGGTCAAAACTCATGGAAAAAACTTTACTCTTTCTCTTTCTAATTTTGTCCATATTTTATTTAGAATGTATTTGACCCGTCTTTTTATCAGGGTTTCCTATTCGTGGTGTTAGTGCCGATTCAATCATAGCTTCCAGGGTTTCTTTGGCAAGAGCTCAGGAGATAATTTTGAGTTCTTCATCGAAAAGGAAAGGTGATGCGTCCCAGGATTCTGAGGAGGAAGAGGAACGAGATGGAAGTTCCTTAGTTAGAAGGCCACGGGCTAGAAGACGCGTCATTTCGGATGACGAAGCTACTCCTCCCTATTCTATTCTTGTGACTGAGCCTGTTGAAGCCACCTTGGTGAGTTCTGACGATGATACTCCTGCAGCATCTTGTGACTCTGATGAACAACTTTTTTCACGTGGGTATGATAATGAAAATTTGGATTTCGTGTCTGATGAAGTACCTCTTGCCTCATTTACCGTGTTTATCCCTGTGGAACGTTCTTTGCCAGTTTTTACTACTACTGTTTCTGCTCCGCCCTGGGCTATTATGACTTCCTCTACAGTCCCCATTACTATTATTTCTCACATTGAGATTGGTTCTTCAAGTGGTGGTAGAGTGATGAAGCAGATTACCATTGAAGTCCCTGCTGAAGGTAGCCTTTTGAAGAAGTCAGGTCAGGCTGACGTATGGTTAAAACCCTTGATTGGTCCGATTGAGAAGTCCAAACTAGAAAATCACAGTTCTTTGACTTGGATGGATGATATCGTGCAGTCATCACTGAAGGTATTAAGTTCTCTTCATGCTTTATTTCATTCTCCTTTTACAAAGATTCTTACCCTTTTTTTTGTTTTTTAGATCAATCTCATAGATACGGAGATGATGAAAAGGGTTTCCCATACAGAGTAGTTGATGCATAATTACCAAATTGAGGCAGGCAATTGGAAAAAACAATACAAAAGTCTTCAGCTTGATATGGAGGTTTTAGAAGAAAGCAAATGTACCTTAGAGCAGCAGGTGAGGTTCATGGATTCAGAGTTAGCAGTTAAAAAAGCTTCCTCCAACCCGGAAGGCAAGGATAAAACTCTACTAGAGTCATCATTTGCTGAACAACTCTCCAAAGACACCAAGGAGATCAGAGGTTTGAGGACCTTGTTGAACGAGAAAGAAGTCTATGCTGGAGAACTTGTTCAAACACTCACCCAAACCCAAGAAGATCTTCGTGTGTCTTCTGATAAGGTCAGATTTTTGGAGAGTTCACTCGCCCCTTTGCAATCTTCTTATGATGTTGCTTTGGCTGAAAATGAGGAGCTTAAGAGTGAAATTGATCAATGGGAAAGAGATTATGATTGTCACACCTCCTTTTTCCATACACCCCCGGAAGGTGATGTATAAAGGAGTTTTTCCAATTAAAGGACAATCGAAACGGGATTTATTGTTAAAAGTTTCAGAGTCGCCACTTGGGATAATTTATGGTGTCCCAAGTCACCGGTTCAAAATCCCGAATCGAGGAAAAGATTGACTCTGTATTACAGTCCGCGAACCAGAAATCCGGGTAAGGAATTCTGTTAACCTGGGAGAAGGTGTTAGACATTTCCGAGTTCCGTGGTTCTAGCACGGTCGCTCAACTGCTATATTCGGCTTAAGTATCTGATTTTAAAACAAGTTTCAAACCTGTGTGCATTTTTAACTTTAACCGCTTTTATTCATTTTTTAGAGAAAATTGCAACGCTATTAAAACACGTCTCAAACCATGTCACATAAATGCACCCGTGGTCTTTGACATATTTTAAAATCGTTGAGATTTGGATTTGGGTTACATAAATGCACACCCGAGTTTAGGAAGGTAATGTTATTTAATGACGCGCCTAAAGCAGCTACGCGTTTTTAACTTTGCGAGTGCCATGGAAATTTGCTAAATGGCACGCCTCAAATTCTAGGGATTTCAAAATAAATAATTAAGTGAGGGCCACACATTTGAGATTTTATTTGGCGCGGCACACCTCAATTCCATTTTTAAAAGGGTTCCTACTTAATTATATTTGGAGGGCCATAAATTACTTGTGTCACTAATATGGCTCACCTCCAAAGAGTCGGGCTAATTAATTAGATTCAAAGAATTCGGAGGCCTTTTATTCCAAAGTTTGCACTTAATCACGGAATCAATAAATGGGCGTCTGTTTTTATTTTAGATGTTGGGCCCTAAAGGAAAGCCCATCACGTTGTTGCAAATGCTGAGCTACTGATTTTAAAAGTGGCTTAGAAGAAACACCAAAAGAGACCCATTTTGGAAAGCATGGCAAACGAAACACTGGCTCAGGATCGAGTCCTTGTGAGTCCAATCCAGTTCCAAATCACTATGCCCACTCAAATTACCCATCAACTGGTACCAAGCTAGAAGTATTGAAATTGATGTAGCAAGAGGAAATTCTAATATTTATGCAGTCAGACACCTATGTAATTCTGATTCAACCAGTCATTCACTTAACAAATTCAAAATCAATTTTCAGGCATATACATACCATCTAAATTCACAAGCAAACCTGAAAAAAAACCTAATCATCTAGATGGTTTTTCTGATTAGATATAACAATACAAATCCCAACTGCAAAGTGGACAATGCTTCACCATGACAACTCCTAATTTCAAGTTACAGAAAAACCAATTTATACCCAAGCGATCTATCCTTATAGCATGTTTAACCATCCATTCATGCAACTAAAGTTCAAACAATATTACAATACCCAATATTCTGAGATTATATATTAAATCTAGCAACTAAATCACACTAAGTTATGAACCAGCACTTAGCACAAACCAGAAATCAAACTTAACAAAATGAAGCACCTAATCATACATAATGGTGATAACTAACAGTAACTACATCAGGAATTTAAGATGTCTTATTCAAATTTCAACTTGAATTACCAAATCTTCATACATGCTAGTCAATACTCAGTTCCATGACAAGTTTTGATAGTGTACCTGAATGATCAGCAAAAGAAAACAGAACTGAGAGGAAATTCAAAGAAAACAGCAGCAGCAGACTCAGATCGAAGAATCAGCCCTCAAAAACACACTCTAACCCCAGCAGAAGTCCAAACCAGATTAAAAAACTCGAACTCAATTCATTTTACACCCAAAGCAAAGCAGAAATTGATTCAGGGAATGCAAACTTTAAGATCCAAAGCAATAGAACAGTGTATGTTTCCTTTTTCAAAAATGTCTCCGCCGTTTGTTTTTCTGGAATTCTCTATCAATTAGGTCTGCCTTCTCAGGCAAGAAAAGGGTGCCTTTATAGGCAAGCAAATAGGGCAACCTTTCAGATTTTATTTTACCCCTTACGTCCCTGATTTTATGACTTGCTTGCAAAGTTAAATCTTAAATTCCCTGGAAGACCCCTACTGGAAGCTTATAAAACAGTTACCAAGGATTCCCCCTTCCCCATTTCCTAAACTACCCCCCCCCAAGTGCCCTATTTTTACTTTGCCGGACCAGACTGGGTCAAATTGACCCAAGGCAATATCCAATCAGGGCCTAATGAACTGGCCATAGTCCAATGTTCAATTTGGGCTTTTTTATTTCAAAGTCCAACAGAAATTCCCCACTTGAGACAACAATCTCTTTTTTTAAATGAAACAGAGAAAAAAGAAAGGAACCGACTAACAAAACTAATTAGGCTAAATTCATCGTTAAGTTAATCATGTAAAATAGAATTAACAGAAGAGATTAACACATAATGAAAATACAAAGAACTGAAACAATGAAAAAGACTTAATCAAACATGTGGAGGACAAGATGCACAGAAAACAGAAAATGAAAGAAGAACGGAAAGATACCTAGATTAGACAGGCCAAAAACTTGAACCAAATCTGGGCGAACCTTTGATTTCTTGACCGACGTGGACCTTAAACTTGTGTTTTCATGTGAAAACACATGTGTAAGGTCTAGTATAGACTCAAAATCTCAAAAGACCCGTCGAGTTTGAAATCGTGGAATTAAGGCTTTTCTTTGATTCAAGATTCGAACTGCTGGAGTGGGATTCGAGGGAAACCAAATGGGGATCTGGGATGAGGGTGAGAAGGGGGTTCAGGGGTATATTTTTGGGGTGATTTGGGAAAAATTAGGTTTTTAGTCTAACTTTCGATTGAAGATTCAACGAGTTCCACGGTGATTCAAGGAAAACCAAAAACAGATTCGACATGAGGGGAGGAAGAGGGTGTTATGGTGTGAATCTGGTGTGGATTTGAGGTGGTGCCACCACCAATGGCGGTGGGAATCCACCGGCGGCTTCTAAGGTTTTCAGTGGTTAGAGTCTGTGAAAGAGATGATGGGGGGTAAGGGGTCTTTGGACACTTTTATATGAAGGGATCCCAAGTTCCTGGCCGTTAGATCATGAAACCTTGACGACCAGGATTGAGCAAGGGAAAACGGGGTCGTTTTGTGCCTGGGGGAAGGAGACGGATCGGGTTGTGGTGTGGATTTGGGCCTGTTTGGCAGATTAGGGCGCTTTGGTTTGGGCTGGGAGGTGGTGAGTTGGGCATTGGGCTTGGGAGTTTTTGAATTAAGATGGCCCAAAGATTACTCCTTATTAATAAGACCAATTTCTCTTCATGTTCTTTTCTTTTTCTTTTCTTTTTGTATTTTCAGATTTTGCTAAATTGAAATAAAATAAAAACAAACCTAAATTAGTCCCTAATCAAATTATCCTACCAAGTTAAATTAATTACTACATCTAACACTTATTACACCTAATTAAAACCAAATTAAAGAGGAATGCCAAAATTCCAAACTAAAATTAAAGTGTGAAAGTAAACTATTTTTGTGTGATTTTCCCTTTTGTAAAATAAACTAATTACTCAATTAATCCTAAAATTCCAAATTAAATCCTAAAAGCAAATGCACATATATTTTTGTATTTTTCATTAATCAAAACGCACAGACAAAATGCAAACAATTAACAGAAAATGTCACAAAAATCCACAAAATTGCAAACACTAAATGAAATCATTCTGTTTTGAATTTCTGGGAGTAATTCATATAGGGCAAAAATCACGTGCTCACAGCTGCCCCTCTTTTCTCGAAAACACGAAGAGTTTTCGTGCAAAGATAAGTGAGTAGATACGAGCGATTTTTGCCCGTTCGAATACCCCGTGGGAAGCCTTTTTGAAAGATTTGACTGCACCCTGCTTCTGAGGTTGCCTACATATCCTTGAATTCAAATTTGGATTTTCAAAAGACATTGTTTGTTTGGATTGGATGTTGTTTCAAAGAATTGAGAATTCTCTCTATGTCTCTCTCTATATCTCAATCCCAAGTTTCAGTAATATAAGAGGAACAGGAAAAGAGAGCAGCAATTCCACCATTGACAGCCATTAAAAAGCTTTGAAGCTTTGAATTCGAATTTGAGTTTTCAAAAATCATTATTTGTTTGGATTGGGTGTTGTTGCAAATAATTGGGAATATGGTTTGGAGTTTATATCTCAATATTGAGGGGTTTTGGTAAAGATTAGACTTGGTTTTGGCTGAATTTCAGATTGAAACTCGTCGAAGAAGAAGAAGAAGAAGTAGAAGACATGACATACATTATATTGCAGAAATTGTAGAAAAATTGTATTCTGTTGTTTATTTAATTTTCTTTCATTAATTTAACTATTGTATGAAAGTTGAACAACATTGAAAAAAATTATATTTAAGTGGTATTATATCGTAGTTGTATATAACTTAGTAGAAATAATGTACGAAAATTATAGATAATTTGTAGATAAGTTGTATAATATATAATTAGTTGTATGAAATTTCTTTTTACTATGTATAATGTCACGACCCGGATTTCCCACCCTCGGGACTCGTGATGGCGCCTACTAATGGGAGCTAGGCAAGCAAACCTTAACTACCTACTACACTTCCATATTACTTCTTTTTAACAAACACAAGGTGACAATATAATAAAAGCGGAATTTTAAGAAATAAAGCGGAAGTCAACAATTATATAACTTAAGGCTACGTCTATTACAACTTTTAAAACCACAATACCCCAAAATCTGGTGTCACAGTGTCACAGACTGTCTAAGAGTTTCTACATACAAGGTTTGAAGAAATACAATACACTGTTTCTGAATAAAAGGAAATGAAACAGGAAATAGACGTAGAGGGAGACACCAGGGCCTGCGGACGCCTGCAGGTCTACCTTGGGTCTCCGGGTGCACTGAAGGAAGCACTCCAACTACTGTCTGAAAGCTGCTTCTGGATCTGCACACAGTGCAGAGTGTAGTATCAACACAATCGACCCCATGTGCTGGTAAGTGTCTAGCATAACCTCGGCGAAGTAGTGACGAGGCTAGGACCAGAGTACCAAATAAACCTGTGCAGTTCATATATATATATACAGCGGAAAAGAAATACAAAAATAACCATTCAATGTGGGAGGGGGAAACATGTTGTGGGAAGATAATAGTTCCGAATAGAAAGGCATCAAGTAAGAAAAGAAACGACATAACTAGAATATCAACAAAGAAGCAGAAATCAACAATATGCACTGCATCACCCTTCGTGCTTTTACTCTCAGCCTCACCAAAGCAGTTATATAACAAAAATGTGCACGGCATCACCCTTCGTGCTTTTACTCTCGTCCTCACCAAAACAATCATATAATCAAAATGTGCACGGCATCACCCTTCGTATTTTTACACTCTTTCCTCTCCATATAATCAATAGAATCGGCACGGAATGGTACGTCGTACGGCACGGCATCACCCTTCGTGCTTTATACGCTTTCCTCACAATAACAAACAATGCACAGCATCACCCTTCATGCTTTAACACTCTTCCTCACCCAAACAACAATCACAAGCAAAGAGGGCAAGGGAATAAATAAAATAGTAATAGAGATCCCGACAGGGGAACAACAGTTAAACAATTAAATCCCGGCAAGGAAACAATAATTAAACAATTAAATCCCGTCAAAGGAACAACAATTAAACAATTAAATCCTGGCAAGAGAACAACAGTTAAATAATTAAATCCCGGCAAGAGAACAACAATTAAATAATTAAATCCCGGCAAAGGAACAACAATTAAATCAACAATAGCCCGGCAAGGGTGACAACATAATAATCTCTTCTCTTTCTCAATTTTACTTCACAATTCACTTCACAACTCGAGCTAATGCTCTTGAGGTTTGATTGTCACTTATACTTTCACAACTCATTTCACAACTCGAGCCAGTGCTCTATAAGTTCAATTGTCACTTATACTTTCACAATTTCACTTATACAACTTGAGCCAACGCTCCTCAATGTTCATAGGTCACAATTCTTTCCACAAACTTTATACAACAATTAGAAATCTTCACTAAGGCATGAATAATACAACGAAATCATGAAAATCATAATATAAAACTCACGGTCATGCTTGACACCAACGTATAGATACTCGTCACCATTCCTATACGTCGTACTCGACAAGAAGCAAATAGCAAATAGGACACAACTCCTAATCACTCAAGTTAAGGTTAGACCAAACACTTACCTTGATGCCACAAACACAACTCAAGGTTCAATTATATCTTTACTCCTTGATTCCACCGCCAATTCGCTCGTATCTAGTCACAATTTACTTAATTACATCAATAAATGCTAAATGAATCAATTTGAATGCATGAAATTGAGTTTTCCAAAGTTTTACCCAAAAAGTTAAAATCGCCCTCCGGGCCCATGTGGTCAAAACCCGAGGTTCGAACCAAAACCCGATTACCCATTCCCCCACGAGCTCAAATATGTAATTTGTTTTGAAATCGGACCTCAAATGGAGGTCCAAATCCCCAATTTTTGAAAAACCTAGGCTCTACCCAAAACACTCAATTTCCCCCATGAAAATAATTAATTTGAAGTTGAAATCATGTTAAAAGATATTAATGATTGAAGAAAACTAGTTAAAAATGACTTACAATTGATTTGGAGAAGAAAGGTTGTTTGAAAAATCGCCTCTTATGTTTTTGGGGTTTTGAAAAATGAAAAATAACTGAAAAGTCCGTTTAAATATACTCTTCTCATACCCTCTCCACAGACCGCATAAAAAGACTTCGACCGCGGAGCTCCATCGCGGACCGCAAGAAATCGAGCGCGGTCGCGAAGTCCCCACCGCGGACCGCGAGACCTGGCTTCAGAGACCTGCAACTTCTTTGAATTTGCAACTTTTTCCTAAGTTCAAAACTTCCTGAAACACATCTGAAACACACTCGAGCCCTCGGGGCTCCTAACCAAACATACGTACTAACTCAACAACATCATATGAACTTATCCGTGCGATCAAATTGCCAAAATAACCTCAATAACAATGAATCAAACCTCAAAATCAAGATCTTTTTCTCAAACTTCATCAAGTATCAAATTTAGCAATTTAGGTCTGAATCATGTCAAACGACGTCCGATTTCAACCAAACTTTACAGAAAAGACTTAAACCATATATAAGACCTGTACCGGGCGTCGGAACCAAAATACGGGCCCGATACCATCGCTTTCTAATCAAATTTCATTTCAAATTTCATTAAAAAAATTCAGAAAACAATTTCCTTTAAAAATTTATTTCTCGTGCTCGGGACCTCGGAATTAGATTCCGGGCATACACCCAAGTTCCATATTTTCCTACGGACCCTCGGAGACCGTCAAATCACGATTCCGGGCCTGTTTACCCAAAACATTGACCGAAGTCAAATTAGCTCATTTTATAATCAAAACTTATCATTTTTCACAGATTATCATATTTAAGCTTTCCGGCTACGCGCCCGGACTGCACATGCAAATTGAGGTGACTCCAATTGAGGTTTTATTGTAGAATAAATGTAGAAATTTTGTAGATATTATATATATATATATATATATATATATATATATATATATATATATATATATATATATATATATATATATATATATATATATATATATATATATATATATATATATATATATATATATATATATGTAGTTTATTTTAGATAAATGTAGATAAAGTGTAGGATATTTATATACAACCAAAATTTAATATAAAATGTAACAGCACAAACATGCAACTGTGTTCTCATTGGTGATACTCAATTCCATATTGAAATCGCGAACAGTTATACACAGCAGATATGATCCTAAGTTTTTGTTTTCCTTTTTCGTCTCCATGTATACACGAACACCCATATCATTCCTAATTTCCATTGGACGACAATGATCATTGACAATGTATTTGATTTCTATAATTTTTTCGGATATATACAACTACAATATAATACCACTTAAATACAATTTTTTACAATGTTTTCCAACTTTCATACAATAGTTAAATGAATAAAATAAAAATTAATAAACAACAAAATACAATTTTTCTACAATTTCTGCAATATAATGTATGTCATGTCTTCTTCTTCTTCTTCTTCTTCTTCTTCTTCTTCTTCTTCTTCTTCTTCTTCTTCTTCTTCTTCTTCTTCTTCTTCTTCTAACTCCAAACCATATTCCCAATTATTTGCAATAACACCCAATCCAAACAAATAATGATTTTTGAAAACCCAAATTCGAATTCAAAGCTTCAAAGCTTTTTAATGACTGTCAATGGTAGAATTGCTGCTCTCTTTTCCTTTCTTCTTATATTACTGAAATTTGGGATTGAGAGATAGAGAGAGACGTAGAGAGAATTCTCAATTCTTTGCAACAACATCCAATCCAAACAAACAATGTCTTTTGGAAACCCAAATTCGAATTCAAAGCTTCAAAGTTTTTTAATGGTTCTCAATGGTGGAGGGGTTATAGATTTTCGCTGGTTTTAGAAGAGAAAATTGTGGGTGATTGAAGAGCAAATCGTGGGGTGTGGTTTGATACGTGCGTGAGGTGGTGGGATTTGGAGAGAGAAACTTGGGGGAGTGAGAATATTTAATTTCCCTATATTAGCGCGCCTAAATAAGGAAGCCTACAGCTACAATGATTCCTTATTTAATGAATTATCTATATTTTGTAAAAATACTATTAGCATGGCGGGTAATATGCAAACTATGAACATATTTGGTAATATAGTTCCTTATATGGTATAGGAACGAAAATTTCCCCTGAATTAATTATATAAGTCCAATACATATGGGTTAAATAAATAAGTCTTAATCCATTGGGCTAGCCCATTTAATTTGGCTAAAGTGATGAACCCACTTCATCAAGCCCAAGATGTCATATTCCTAGAGGCCCAGTTTGGTACCACGTGTCAAATGACGTGGCGCGCCAAGTCAACTGGAAGAGCCAATAGGACCATGCCACGTGTCAAAATGACAAGGCATGCCAAGTCACATTAAAAGGCTAATGAAATCACGCCACTTGTGCAAGTGACATGTTTTGGCCTATCAAATGTGACCTTGTCATGTTTCAATCTGATTGGTCGGAAAGAGTTTGTTCTTATCACAACTCCTCCCTTCCACAACTATAAATAGGGGTCTTCATAACTCAGAAAAGAGACCAGAAGTTATAACAAGAAGTAAGAGAGAGCTCGTGGATCAAACGCCGCAAATTTCTCTACAAGTTTCAAGCTTCAAGCAATCAAATTCAAGCTCAAGAACGAAGAACAAATCAAGTTCAAGCTCAAGAACGAAGAATAAATCAAGGTCAAGTTCAAGCAATCAAGCTCAAGAACAAGATCATCGTTCGTGGAAACAAACATAGATTCAAGATCAAGCTCAAAGGCCCTTGAATTTATTTACTGTTGAAAAGAAGAATCAGAGGATTCATAGAGATTGTAACACTCAAATATTTGAAATAAGATACTACGATTGTTATAATATTTTCGGTCTTGATTTTATTTCTCGACTCAATTTATTGTCTACGGACATCAGGTACCCACTTTTAAGTATGTTATTTAAAATATATCCACATTTTACAATGTATTTAAAGATTAGCCAATTTCGCTCAAACTTCCACGGTGTCTTAGAGTTTAAACCTCCAAATTCAAACTTCAGGCCATCGTGTCCTAAAGTTCGAAAATTATGTTATGAAGTTCGAATCTTATGTCCTAGATTTTAAATTAGTAGTTTAGAAATTCAGGACACTTACTCCTAAATTTTAAATTAGCAGCTCAAAAATTTAGGACACTAAATCCTGAATTTTCAAATTCAGGATACTTAGTCCTGAAGTTTGGGTGAATTGGTTAGTCTTTAAATACATTATAAATTGTGAATATATTTTAAATGGTGGGCTTAAAAGCAGTTATTGTTGCACTTTGCTCTGCTCTATCCTTGTATGCATTTGATCGTGCAATTCTAAATTTCTAATTTATATGGGCATTGAGCCCACCTTCTAAGTAAGCCAACATTTCGGTAGGCCTACCTTCGTAGGACGTACACAACCATTCTTAGGGTTGTTATTTAGGGATTAATCAGTATTTATATTGTCCGAAAAATTTAAACTAAAAATCTTAATTTGAGGATATTCAGGATAATTGTGTCCCGAAAAATTGAACTGAAAAACTGAAATTCAAGATACATTGACTAATTCCTAGGAAATTTTACTTCATTATTTTAAATATTATTTTCTATAGCTACTTTTTGATTTTATAGCAAAAAAATAAGTATTTATGGTATATACTACCATTGAGGCATGAAATAAGGCATGAAATACGCTATTTATATTTTTCCTCTCGCTTAGACAGCGGGACATACCTATTTTTAAGGTGATTGATGTTACTGTATTTATGAATACATGGCGCGAATACATGTGAATACATGCGCATACAACTTTACTGCCCTGATTTTAAGCGCTTCTTATTACTGTATTCATGAATATAGTAACGCAAATACATGTGAATACATGCGCGTACAACTGGACTGCCCTGATTTTAGACGCTTTTTGTTACTGTATTAATGAATACATGGCGCGAATACATGTGAATACATGCGCGTACAACTGAACTTGCCAGATTTTAGGTGGTTTTTTCTGTTGTATTCATGAATACAACAACGCAAATACATGTGAATACATGCGCGTACAGCTGGACTGCCCTGATTTTAGGCACTTTTTGCTGTTGTATTCATGAATAAATGGCGCGAAGACATGTGAATACATGCGCGTACAGCTGGACTACCCTGATTTTTAGGCGCTTTTTGCCGTTGTATTCATGAATATAGCAACGCGAATACAGCGAATACACTACCGTAACAACTGAACAGTAGCTATATGAAGTAATTATGAATATAGTAGCTGAAGAAAATTAATAACTACTAAACAATAGTAGTTTCTGAAAAATTCCTCTTTAGTAACAACTCTTTAGAGTGGCTTTTTGGTGTCAATTCTACCTACTCTAAAAGGCAATTGGTTACAATGATCCAATCCATCTTGAAAAATTGGGCTTTGATCATGTTCCTTCAGCCCAACCCAGTTATACTTCTTTTGCATTTGTTCATGTGGAATTTTTGTTTGGGTCTCTGTTTTGGATTTAAGAGTTTCTTGGACATTGAGTAATTATTCAAAACTTGGACTTGAAACTTAAGTGATACACCAGTAGTCAAGGAAAAAACCATAGGTAACTTTTCAATCAGAGTCTTAAATATGAATAAAGATCACATTATACTTTCCAAAGTTTATGTAAAACATTGTGAGTTTTGAAATCACACTATACTTTTCATCTAATTTACAATAATTATTTAGTAAATTGAAAGATAATTACTGCTGAACGGAGTAAATTAAGTCATTGGATGAAAGTATAGCGAGTGGATACCAAACAAAATAATCCGGGAAAATAGAAAATTATAAGTGAACAAAATTAGTAATTCCTAAAATTACAAATTTTAACTCCATTGAAGCATCAAAGAGAGCAAATATCCAATAGGCTAAGAAGAAAAATAAAGGCTGATTTTGGCTAAAAGGCCTTATACAAAGGGACAGAGAAGTTCATGACAAGCCGAATTAAGAGCCCGTTTGGACATAAGAATTTTTTCACTTTTTTCGAAATCAGTTTTTGGCCATATAGTTTCCAGTTTTCAATTGAGAAGATGAATTTTGAAATTTTTTGAAAATTTTAAAAACTCCAAAAAGCTGTTTTTCGAAATTTTCACTCAAATCACTCACAAAAATTCAAAAGCAACCCAAAATTATATTCATGTTCAAACACAACTCTAATTTTCAAATATTATTTTCACTTGAAAAACAAATTCTCTTTCTTTTAAAATTTTACAATTTTTATGTCCAAACGCCCACTAAAAGTTTTAGTCGATGACCATATGGGTTCAAATAACTTACAAAGAGAGAACATATACTGTTAAGATCACTTAATTATAACGGATAAGTTTAGGCTATATTTTGCAAAAGATAAATGAGTAATAATCTAATAGACATAACGCATAGGTAATATGTGAGTTTCCCCCCAGTTTATAAAAAATACAACTTGAACGATCCTGATATTACTAATAAACAACCAATCGAAAATTATTACAAATTATTATCGTAATTGCTCGAAAAATATGGGCTATGCCCAAGTAATTCCTTATTTATTTCCAGAATAGGATTAGTAGCTTAATTGCGAGCCGCAAAAATGTCATATTCAGCCTATATATGGGACTTGGGCACATCCCAATAACCAAAATTCAATTTAAGATAAAGTTGAAGCTGAATGTATTTGGAAAAAAACTGAATTTACATTGAAGGTGACGTGGCATGACACGAGGACTGGTCAAATGGTCAAAACATGATGATCAGTTAAGAGGCACGAGTGACAATAGATACGGGGAAAGGAAAGCAACATAGGTGTGGACCGTTACTAAAATAGGTACGAGTCTCGTACCTATTCGAGTCATTTAAAGACCGAAGATCGGAAGAAATTGAAGATACGAATCTGATGACGTAAAAGAGTCTAAATACAGCATTAAATATCAAATACGTTAGAATATTTGAATTAAATAGAAATGATTGTGTAACATTTCTTTTAATGTCATTTATTGCTCATAATTGCCTCATTAAGACAAAGACATTACATCTTCTCCTAGAATCAACTATAAAAGGAGAAGGACTCAACATTTGTAGAGACACGAAAAATACTATTGAGATCTTACTGAAATACAAAACTATTTACTGCTTTACCATCATTCTCAAAATCATTTTATTTTCGTCTCCTGATTATCAGTAACCCGAATTTCTTTTTAGCTTTGACCAAAGACTCAGATTTTTGGTTAAACAAATTGGTTCCGTTACCGGGAAACTGATAATCTTTTCTTTTAAGCTATATCTTGTTCATTGTTATCACCATGTCAAACAACAACACCGACAATAACAGTAATAACACATTGGGAAACCATGAAAATCAAATCCATCAAAATCAAGGTGACGTGGTTCCCTCCCCTCCAAATTCACCACGTCAATCTCGTGAAGGCACTCCCGTTACTGAATCCCGCGCTGATCAACAAGAACAATCTGAACACTTTGAAGGAGGTACAAATGAAGCTTTACAAAAGCTAATTGATGCACAGGTCGGCAAAGCTCTTCAGGCTCTAGTTAGTCGATTGCCTGCTGCACCACCCACACCAACTCCTAATAATAATACATTGGACAATCTCCGCTCTGGTCTTGTTTATTCTGGAAATGGAGGAACCACCAGTGAACCACAGGAAGGGGGACCAGGTAATTCAAATAATTCCTATTTGCAAAATTTAGTACTAACCTTGCAGAAACATATTAAGGAACAAAATGAGTGTATTGAGCAAATCCCTGGAGTTCCGCCTGTAATAAAAGGAGTAGACATGGACAAATACTCACAACAATCTTGGAAGCCAAGTGTTGCTCCCCTTCCAATTCCGAAAAAGTTCAAAATGCCTGACATCCCGAAATATGATGGTACCACAGACCCACGTGACTGCATTTACAACAGGCGTGAAAGACAACGACTTGACCAAACAAGAAATTGAATCAGTACTGGTCAAGAAATTTGGAGAAACACTCACCAAGGGTGCATTAACCTGGTATTCTCTTTTATCTGAAAATTCTATAAATTCTTTTGCTGAGCTTGCAGATTCTTTTATTAAAGCACATTCGGGAGCACAAAAGGTTGAGAAAAGAATAGAAGATATTTTCAAAATCAAACAAGGGGATTCAGAGTTGCTTAGAGATTTTGTTGATAGATTCTAGCGTGAAAGAATGACTCTACCCCGTGTGCCTGACAACTGGGCTGCAATAGCCTTTGCGAGTAATTTAAATGACAAAAGTTCTAAAGCCACGAGACGACTCAAAGAAAGCCTTCGAGAATTTCCTGCAACCACGTGGAATGATATTTACAACCGGTATAGTATGAAGCTGCGAATTGAAGAAGATACCGTACCTAAATTTCATCATGAAGAAAGGGGTGGTTCCAGAAGATCAGAAACCGAAAAAAGATCAGGTAAAAACAGGTACGATCCATATATGGGACCTGCAGGAAAAGACCCACGGTCAAAACAAGATAGCTAGCAATATGATCAAAAATCGAGGAACAGGGACTCTGGTTCTTCTTCGAAATTCAGGAATGATCGGAACAGACAAGAGTCACGAGATGATGACAGAAGTTTAAAGGCACGATTCGGCGGATATAATTTTAATGTCTCTACCTCCGAGCTCGTGGCTGTTTTGAGAAGCATGGGAGATAAGGTACGGTGGCCAAAAGAGATGTGATCAAATCCAAATAGATGCAATCCAGATCATTGGTGCGAATTCCACAATGATCACGGGCACAAAACTTCAGAATGTAGATTCTTGCAGAGTGAAGTGGATCATCTATTGAAGTAAGGGTACCTCACTGAGTTATTTAGTGAAAAAGGAAAACAAGCCTATATGAAAAATAGGCAGCAACCACCAAAGCCTCCTTCACCCAAGAGAACAGTAAATGTGATAAGTGGGGGAGAAGATATTCACGGCATAACCTACACAGCCTCCAACAAGGTTTCTAAGGTAACAATTACACACGGGAAATGGGCGTGGCAGGTTTTAGAAAATGAAAGTATTTCGTTCGATGATGCAGATACCGAAGGAGCAATAACTCCACATAATGACGCTCTGGTAATATCTTTACTTGTACATGATACTAATGTAAGACGAGTTTTGATTGATCCAGGGAGTTCCGTAAATATTATACTACTAAGGATATTACGTGAAATGCAAGCTGAAGACAAAGTGATATCCAAGGCGCACACCTTGTCAGGCTTCGACAATTCAAGTGTGGTAACAAAAGGAGAGGTAATTCGAACAACTTTTGCTACAGGTGTTGTTAAAGAAACTAAATTTCAGGTAGTTGATATGGAAATGGCCTACAATATGATCATGGGGAGACCATGGATACATGATATGGATGTTGTCCCATCAACTCTACATCAAGTTATTAAATTCCCATCACCATGGGGAATTTGCCAAATTCGTGGGGATCAGCAGACAGCTAGAAGTATCAACGCTGTAACAGGAACGAGCACCGTAAATAAAGAAAAATAGCAATTACAAGAAGCAGTTGAAGGTGTAAAAGATCAAACTTCAGCTGAACAAGAAAAGACAGATTTGGACTCGAGGCCTGATACAATTCAGGAACCTGAAGAAAATGAAAGCATCAAAACAACAATTGAAGAGCTCGAGGCAGTGATACTATTTGAGCAATGTCCTGAATGGAAGGTTTATGTCGGAGCCAATTTAAGCTCACACATGCGAGGTATGATAATTGAATTTTTAAAAGCTAATGTAGACTGCTTTGCTTGGTCCCACGCTGATATGACAGGGATACCACCGGATGTGATGACTCACAAACTCAATGAGGACCTCTCTTTCACACCAATAAAGCAAAAGAAAAGAAAGCAAGGTGCTTTCAAGAACCAGGTGATTTAGGATGAGGTCCAGAATTTATTAAAAATCGGGTCGATCCGCGAGGTAAAGTATCCTAATTGGTTAGCTAACACGGTGGTCGTACCCAAGAAAAATGGTAAGTGGCGCGTTTGTGTGGATTATACCGATCTAAACAAAGCCTGTCCAAAAGATTCTTTTCCTTTACCGCATATAGACCAACTAATTGATGCAACCGCAGGTCATGAACTTTTAAGCTTTTTAGATGCATATTCGGGATATAATCAAATTAAAATGGATCCTAATGATGAAGAAAAAACTTCGTTCATCACAGACAGGGGGACTTACTGTTATAAAGTAATGCCCTTTGGTCTCAAAAATGTTGGGGCAACCTATCAAAGGTTGGTCACCAAAATGTTCCAAGAACATTTAGGGAAGACAATGGAGGTATGTATAGACGATATGCTCGTCAAAACCCAGCAGTCTCATGATCATATTTCTCATCTATCTGTTACATTTGATATTTTGCAAAAATTTAATATGAAACTCAACCCAGAAAAATGTGCATTTGGAGTTGTATCAGGTAAGTTTTTGGGTTTTCTTGTTTCTAACCGTGGTATTGAGGTAAATCCTTCTCAGATCAAAGCAATAGAAGAAATCCCTTATATCCTTACTAATAAAAAGGAAGTCCAAAGATTAACGGGAAGAATTGCAGCTTTGGGGAGATTTATTTCCAAATCCTCAGAAAAGTGTTTTAAGTTTTTCTCTGCACTCAAAAACCAAGATCATTTTGAATGGAATGAAGATTGTCAACAAGCCCTTAGAAATTTGAAAGCTTATTTGTCAAAACCATCGTTATTGGCAAAACCAAAGGTGGGGGAAAAGCTTCTCATCTATCTGGCTATATCTGAAGTTGCGGTAAGTGTTGTTTTAGTCCGAGAGGACCAAGGTAAACAATCTCTTATTTATTATGTAAGTAAGTCCTTATTAGATGCTGAGACACGATACTCATAGCTAGAAAAGTTAGCATTAGCTTTGATCATGGCATCTAGAAAATTAAGGCCTTATTTTCAATGTCATCCCATTATTGTAGTTATTGCTTTTCCGCTTCGAAATATTTTGCATAAACACGAACTTTCAGGAAGATTAGCAAAATGGGCTATAGAACTAAGTGAATACGAAATACCAGGACCGCTATAAAATCTCAAGTACTAGCTGAATTCGTGGTTGATTTTAGTCAGGGGATGCATTTAGAAGCAGAAAAAGAATTACAAGTTTTTAATGGTGCAAACCCGAGGACTTGGGTTTTATTCACTGATGGTTCATCTAATGTAAAAGGGGCAGGCCTAGGGATAGTCCTCGTACCACCTACGGGTGAGACTATTAGACAGGCTATAAAATGTCACTCTATAACTAACAATGAAGAAGATTATGAGGCTGTAATTGCAGGTCTAGAATTGGCACGAGAACTCGGCATAACACAGATTATAATCAAGAGTGATTCTCAACTCGTGGTCAATCAAATGCTGGGAACTTATACAGCTAGGGAGACGCGAATGCAAGAATACCTCGCAAAGGTACGGGAGTTAATAAAGCAATTCCAAAATTGGAAAGTAGTGCAGATCCCAAGAGATGAGAATATAGAGGCAGATGCTTTGGCTAATCTCGCATTTGCAGCAGACGTAGCAAACGATACAAATGCTTCAGTCATACATTTATTTCATTCTGTTCTCGAACCTGATAAAAACGAGGTAAATTTTAATCATTTAACATGGGATTGGAGAAACGAAATTGTTGCCTTTTTACAGCACGGTACCGTGCCTAATGACAAAGGAAAGGCTCACGCGCTTCGCAAAAAAGCTGCTCGATATTGTTTATATCAAGGAAATCTTTATCGAAAGATGTTCGGTGGACCACTAGCAAGGTGTCTCGGACCCTCTCAAACAGAATATGTGATGAGAGAAGTGAACGAAGGACATTGTGGAAATCACGCAGGGGGAGGTCACTGGTAAGAACATTAATTCGTGCAGGATATTATTGGCCTAAGATGGAAGAAGAGGCAAACAGTTTCGTGTCCAAATATGATAAATGTCAAAGATACGACAATAATATGCACAGACCAGCTGAGTTACTACACCCTGTTATAGCCCCGTGGCCCTTTATGAAATGGGGAATGGATATTCGTAGGTCCACTTCCACAAGCAAAAGGTCAGGTAAAGTTTCTACTTGTACTCACAGATTATTTCACTAAATGGGTAGAAGCAGGAGCATTTAAACAGGTACGAGAGAAGGAAGTTAAAGACTTCATATGGCGAAATATAATATGCCGCTTTGGAGCACCAAAGGAGATCGTGTGTGACAATGGACCACAATTCATAGGAGCTCAAATCACAGAATTTCTTCGAAGTTGGCAGATTAAAAGGATAACGTCTACGCTATACCATCCAGCGGGTAATGGACAAACGGAATCCACTAACAAAGTCATTATCAACAACTTGAAGAAGAGGTTACAGGATTCAAAAGGTAATTGGCCTGAGGTGTTACCTGGAGTATTATGGGCATATCGTACAACGACAAAAACAAGCACTGGAGAAACACCATTTTCAATGGTGTATGGTGCAGAAGCCTTAATTCCAGTTGAAATAGGTGAACCAATCACACGGTACGATCAGGCAACGGAGGAATCTAACGATGAAGAGATGCGGGTCAACCTTGATTTGCTTGAAGGAAGAAGAGAAGCTGCATTGATAAGAATGGCAGCACAAAAGCAAGTAATTGAACGATATTACAATAGGAAAGCACGCCTCAGATTTTTCAAAATTGGGGACTTCGTGCTTAAAAAGGTGTTCCAATCTGCAAAGGCTGCTAATTCAGGAAAGCTAAGTCCAACGTGGGAAGGACCATACAAAGTTCGTAACATTGTAGGAAAATGAGCATACGAGTTGGAGACAATGGACGGCAAAGTTTTACCCACACATTGGAATGCCGTCCGTTTAAAGAGATATTACTTCTGAGAAAGTACCCACGGTCAGGTATCACCAT
The DNA here is from genome assembly GCF_000715075.1 of Nicotiana tabacum. Classification (NCBI taxonomy): domain Eukaryota; kingdom Viridiplantae; phylum Streptophyta; class Magnoliopsida; order Solanales; family Solanaceae; genus Nicotiana; species Nicotiana tabacum. The sequence continues at coordinate 200,738,400 of NC_134087.1, forward strand.
GTTAAAATTTCTCTCTTGAATTATTAATGTTTTACTAAGAATTTTTAGATGCTAGGCAAAAACCCTAACTCGTGCCAAATGATGAGTCATAACCTGCAAGGAAAAATGGAGTATTCTTAATTTCCCAGCCCAGGGTTACAATTAATTTGATGGAAATACACACGAGTTAGGCAGTCTTCATCTATAATCGCACCTCTGAGTCCCGTATATTTTTCTGTTTCAGGAAAAGGGCCAAAGTAAAAGAAATAAACAAGTGCTCGAGGCTTCATACTTCATCGCTCAAACACTTGGGGGACTACATATTATACACAGATATGTGTAGAAAAACAGGTACGAATATCGAACAAAAGTCGGCCACAAAGAAACAAGTGTTGAGAAAAAGTTTCGAAGTCTTCAGCATTCATGAGAACAACAGAGTCATCTCTCAAACTCATAAACAAAGTCACCTCTCAAACCCTTCTTAATATATAAAGATAGGGTCATGACTATGTACTGAAACAGGTTATGAAGAAAAACCTTGTTTATTCTATGTTATGTACAAATTTGTTACAAGAAAAACAGTTACGAGAAAGTTGTAGATGTATTGTAATACATGTAATAGTCAAACACTTGTTAAAGTTCATGAATAAAAACTTGCCAAAGTTGTTTCATACAAAACATGTGTATTCCTATTTCTTTCATCGTATTATAACACCATTATGAAAGTTGAGACGTCTTCTTCATTAAGTGTCGATAAAATGAAAGGGCCCTCTTTTATAAGCCTCATGTTGATAATCCATGAGAAGAATCATAAAGCATTTTAAAAGGATAAAAATGCTAAGCTATTCTATAAGTCCTAGATAAATAGGCAAGAATAAAATATACAGAAGTACCGATAAAACTTCTTAATATAAAAGACTAAGTACAAACTTAGTCAGCAAAATATTTATTTTTTACAAATGCCCCATTATGATAACTGGGGACTTCGTCAAAAGATCCCTTAAAGTTGCCAAGGGATAACACCACCAATTAATAAAAACAAAAACAAAAACAGCAGTAAAGTTTGAAATACATTCAACTAGTCACTGAAGGGGTTGGAACATCAGAAGTTGCAATTTCATTTTCAGGGGCAATCACAGGCACGGTAACAACTTCTGAGGGAGCAGTAATAGGAGCAATTTCAATTAGGCTTGGAATGTTAAAATCACCGAGGGAAGCAAGAGTCATGGGAGCTTCATCTTCCATGGACTATGTCATAGAAGTTTCACCCTCGGGAGCCGGAATTGCAACTCCAATTGCCGCAGTAGCCACTTCTTCATTTAAAAGCTCTTCCGTTCCAGGAGCATCAAGTGCAGGAGAAGGAGTATCAACAGGTTGTTGACTTTTCTCGATAGTGTCTAAGACTTTGGCTAATTCAGATTGCAAATCAAAGCTTTCCTGAGCAGCTTCCATCAAAGCATCACAGCGAGATTTCAGGAAAGCCCAACTTACCTCTATGTTGAAGTTCTCCTCCAGAAGTCCATACTCCTTTTCCTACATTGCAAGATCGTTCTTCAATATTTGGTGTTCAACTAAATGGGAATCAAGGGAAGCTTCAAGGGAGGCATGAGAACTCTTCAAAGCTCGAATCTCGTCAGAGGAGGTCTGTAAGTCAGCTTGAGCTTGAGTCAAGCTTTACACTAATTCTCCTGCATACTCTTCTTTCTTAGCTAAAAATGCCTTAAGCTCTCTGACTTCTTCACTAGCCTTTGATAATTGTTCTAACAAAGAGCACTCCAAAAGCTCTTTATCTCTTTTAAATTGGCTTGAAGAAGCCTTGGCAGTTTCTAGTTCAGAAGTCAAACCACGCTTTTGCTGCTCCAGGAGATTTCTACTTTCTTGCAACTCCTCTATGGTCCCCTGAGCATTCTCAAACTGTTCTTTCCAATTAGCTGCTTCAAGCTGGGCTCCCCTGGCTATTTCTTCGGCCTCATGGATAGATTTTTCAGACTCACGGGTTTTTCTTTCCAGAAGGGAAATTCTTCCCATCAATTCTGTACCAATGAGGTTAGCCTACAAAGACAACTCATAGAAATGAGGATTTGTAGATTAAAAACAAAAAACTTGTTGGTAAAGGAAAAATACCTTCAAAGTAGAATGAACTATGTCATTCATCAGAGTCAGGCAGTTGTGGCTCTCCATCTTCTTCTTCTCAATATCTCCGATTAGAGGCTCAAGCCAAACATCAGCTCTACCAGTCTTTCTCAAAAGGCTATGGTTGGCAGGAACTTCAAGAGTAACACTTCTCATAGCCATGGTTCCACTGCTAGAACCCGCCTCTGTATGCTGAACAAAGGGAGGAGGAGCAATGGAAGGAGAAGTAGAACAAAAGGTAAACACAGCAGCAGGAGTCATAGGAGTCAAAGTAGGGATGGAAGGAGAAGATATAGAAACCAACACAGGAACGGAAGCAGGTGCAGTTGAAACTGGCAAAGGAACGGAAGCCCTCAAAGCTGGTAAAGAAATACTGTCGGTTGGCAAAGGAATGGAGGAAATAGGAACGAATGAGGAGAGAGGAGCTTCATCAAAAACAGGGCCGAGCTCGCCACTCTCAAAACCACTATCAAAAAGACGCTGAGTTGATTCATTAGTATCTCTTGGCACGGTGTCCTTTTCAGAATGAATCAAAACAGGCTCGGTGGATGAGGTTTGAGTAGGGGTATCTTCAATTTCATCACTATTAATGACTCGTCTCCTAACTCTTGGCCTGGCAATTAAAGAGGTATCTTCCTCTAAGGTAAAAACCCCATGGCGCATTAAATTGAGATGGTATAAATGAATAAGGTGAGAAAAGGTGAAGTTGACATTGGCTTTGGCAGATAAGTATCTCAGACAAGCCACTGCTCTCCATACTAGGGGACCGACTTGGGCCAAACAGATTTTAAAGAAACGGCAAAAGTCAATAATGACTAGGTCAACTGGAGGATTAAAACCCAAAGTAAAGGGGTAAGTATAAACAAAAGAGTAACCACTTCTAAAGGAAGATATTCTTTGATTTGGGGAAGGAATTGACATTCGAAGACTATTGCTCCAGTTACAATCCCTTCTGATGGTAGGAATTGTAAGCTCGGTCACTAATGAAGGATAAGTGTCAGCTTTTTCTAAATTTACAATTTGCTTTTGAAGAGACGTTCTATCACTCCCAAAAGACAAATCACTGGGAACAATTTCATCGACTAAAGGTTCTTGAGAAGAATCAAGGATTTCTTTATCTTTAGAAGAAGGGGTCTTCAAAATAGAACCCCCGATACTAGAAGAAGAAGAAGCAGGACCAGATAAACCATCACGAGCGGACCCTAGGCCCAAGCTCCGAAGCCTACCTCCTCTGCCTCTCCTATGTCTTACGGGGGCATTGGGGAAGTGATCGAGAATTGGAACTTTTCTAGGGTTAGGGTTTGGAGATGACATTGTTGAAGAAGGATGTACTAAAGGGGAGAGAAAATACAAGTAAGTAAGAAATTGCTTGTTGAAGATCTATGAAGAAGAAGGTAAACGAAAGAGGGTTAAAAATGCTTATAATGACAACCGTCAAACTTAGAAGTGCAATGATGGAAAACCTATAATAAAGGCAACTATCATTTCGTGAATAGTATAAATGAAGAAGTCTCGAAAAAAGAGTGTAGAATTGCAGAACCAATCAGAAAGTGACACGTATGTAAAGCATTAAATAGAAGGGACAATTGAAGTGTCAATATTGTCATAATATTAATTACGGCAAAAATTCTCTTTTTATGAAGATCCACTTCCCAATTATTTAATTGATAAATAAATGGAAAGTGGGGGACTATCTGTATTGGGAAAAAAACTGAATTTACATTGAAGGTGACGTGGCATGACACGAGGACTGGTCAAATGGTCAAAACATGATGATCAGTTAAGAGGCACGAGTGACAACAGATACGGGGAAAGGAAAGCAACATAGGTGTGGACCGTTACTAAAATAGGTACGAGTCTCGTACCTATTCGAGTCATTTAAAGACCGAAGATCGGAAGAAGTTGAAGATACGAATCTGATGACGTAAAAGAGTCTAAATACAGCATTAAATATCAAATACGTTAGAATATTTGAATTAAATAGAAATGATTGTGTAACGTTTCTTTTAATGTCATTTATTGCTCATAATTGCCTCATTAAGACAAAGGCATTACATCTTCTCTTAGAATCAACTATAAAAGGAGAAGGACTCAACATCTGTAGAGACACGAAAAATACTATTGAGATCTTCCTGAAATACAAAACTATTTACTGCTTTACCATCATTCTCAAAAACATTTTATTTTCGTCTCCTGATTATCAGTAACCCGAATTTCTTTTTAGCTTTGACCAAAGACTCAAATTTTTGGTTAAACACTGAATAAATTAATGTTTGAATAAGATTGGCGATTTTCTTTCATAACTGCTTGATAACGGTTTTTAATCTTTCCTATGATCCTATATAATATTCATTGTCCTCTACCATTCTCTCATCCTCTAACTCTTATCATTTCGATCACCTAAATGTGATATCTAGTTTATAATCTTTTAAATTCAAGATTAGAATATATTTGTTCTTGCAAACTATTTGCCTTTCCTAGATATTAGATTAAGCAAAAAAAAAAAAAAAAAAAAAAAATCCACTTTAGGAAAAAATTCTTAGCATGCAATTCCATATCTTAAGGTGACACTGGTGAAAAATCTTTACAACAACAATAACTCAGTATAATTTCACAAGTGAGGTCTAAAGAAGGTAGTATGTACGCAGACCGATAGACCCTCCGCTAAAGAAACACTAAACAAGAAGCGAACAACAATAACAACACAAGAAAAAAACACAGATACCATGTGTAACAAAGATCTAAAAATAAGAAACACAAGAATACTAGTAAAAATGACACAATATGGAATAACAAAGGTCTAGGAACACAAAAATGTAAGAATAATACTAATACTACTGGTACGATTAGGAGAAACTCTCGACTACCTACTACTGGTAAAAAATCTTTGTAGCACGTAATAATTTTACATGAATATATTTATGGTTTTACTTTATTTATATGTATTTTAACTGATTATGGCAGATAATTTATTGCATATTTTAGAATATTAAATTAGAATTATTATAAACAGTTACATGTTGTTGTAAATAATTTTAACATGATAATATAAAATATAAAATAAAAAAACCGCATTCAGTCAATTCCTAAAAAGTTTCACCGTATACTTATATATCCATCATGAAACGTTACAAACACGTACAATTATTATCCATTAAATTACACTCTCATACTTCAGGATGCATTTGGAAAAAAGAAAAAAAAACGCCTAAAATAGAAGGAACAAAGAGGATATACACAAGATTCAATGACTAATGATTAGATGATTTCCTAGGGGTTGTGTGCCATATAAAATTATACAGTGATTTTGTTTGTCATATCTAAACTATTCAAAAGAAAAGAAAAGAAAAGAAGACCTGACCCATACCAATACCATATTTTCTGCTACAATTATCCCCGCCCATGAATTAGATATGCTCTGCCACTGCTACCATAGTTTATCGACAGAAGGGCTGAGTACTTTGTTTTGCCGCCTTGTCATGGGCAGATAGGTTCAATCTTTAAAAACTTTTTATCGCTAAACCTATTATGCTTTTAAAATTATAGGTTTAAAATGTAATATTTATAAAAAGTTTAGTAGTAATTTTCTCTCTCTCACGCGCGTGCATATATATATATATATATGTATGTATGTTCGTCAAAACTTAGATTTAAAGGTCAAGTCCGGTGCACGAAACATTTTCGTATTTACGCAAGATCTAGGGAAAGGGCGCATTCTAAGGGAGTGTGATGTAAGCAGCCTATTCTAATGCAAACATCAATGACTAATTCTACGATTTGAACCCGTGATCTATAAGTCATGTGGAGACAATATTACTATCCAAGGCTATTTTCAAAACTTAGGATTCAATTAATGTAATTACAGATGTTTAATTAAATTTCCTTTATCAGAAAATTAGAGTATGTGTTTGCGCACGAATGCATTGTTGAGTTCCCTTAACTTACCGGAATCTTCCAACGTAGTAGAAAAGAGAGATGGATTCAAGATTTAATCTGATAAGTTCGATTTTTAAGATTTTCAGTACTAAACTTATTGTATTATAAAAATCGTGAATTCAGATTTAATATTTATTGAAATTTAGTGGATTTTCGCATAAATATATTTACATTGCGCATTGAGAATATTAGATTTAGATGAACTCATTTTCTAAGAGCTGCATCCGCCGCCGGTGATAAAGGAGGTTTCGAATTTACTTTTAATCACAAGTTCAGACCCCAAATGTTATATTTTTACATCTTTAAGACGTCGTTTGGTAGGATATAATAAAAAAATAATATATATATATATATATATATATATATATATATATATATATATATATATATATATATATATATATTCATGTTGTAATCACACATGCATTATTTGATAGTGGTTTTCAACCTACGTATGACTGTATTAAATACTATATTATGTCATTAGTAATACCATAATTTTTAATACATGAATAAGTTTGTATAAAGATAGAATTGCTCTTTTAAAATCTTTAATACATCAAACCAAACAGTCGATAAGAATTAATCATAGTATAACTAATCTCATGATAACTAATCCCAATATTTCTAATATACCCTGCTCAATATTATTCTTATACAACCTACCAAACGACCTGGGGAGGATGTAATGTGGTAGCGTCAGATTCAATTGAACCCATAACTTTTGATGCACAATAAAAATTTATGTGTAAAAATTTGTTAAAATTACAACAATAGTAGATATGAACCCCTAAGGTTAAAATATAATATATTCAATATTAAAAACCTTAAAAGTTGAACTCATAAAATTTAAATTCTGAGTTCGTCTCTGCCAACAACACCTAAATTCCTTGATTAGAATTCCTGGTTCGGATCCATGCTGCATCAGCTGTGTGTTGGATGTAAGAAAACGGGGACCTTTGACATTGGACATAATGTCATGTAGCAAAAAATACTATGGCCCCTAAGATTTCAAGCAACCAATATGAAAACTACCTGTATTTGGAAGTACCTTATATTACTGACAGCGAACATGATAATTTCTTTACCCATAATGTCTCTATCCCTGTCTCCACCTCTAAAACAGGATGTGATCCTTAACCCTCCTACGTAGCCTCTTTTTTCATCATATAAAATTCATTTCTCTCTAATCAATTACTTCCTTATCTATTCCTTTTGCCTTTCTCTTAACAACTAATCATCAATATGATCAAAAGAGGAATTATGATTTAAAGTTTTTGAGTTTTAAACTTATTATCGAATTCACCACTTATTTTAGTTAGAGGTAGGCGTTCAGGCAGTTCAGATTGCGTATAAAAACTTCAGTTTGGATTTTTAATTTTCGGATTGAAGAAATTACAATCCAAATAAGTTTTGATTGGATCGGATTTATTAACTTTAGTTTCGAGTTAATTGGTTTGGATATTTTGGATTTTCGGTTTTGAGCTAAGTTGATGTAACGACCCGACCGGTCGTTTTGGACTTTTGCACTTTGCTCGGCAGTTCTCGGGCATGACTTGCCCCGTGGGATGTATTATGACTTATGTAAATCGTTGGTTTTAGTTTTCAGGGTACTCGGAATGAATTTGGAAGAACAGTTCTCAGTTTGTACCTAAAAATTTTAAAGGTTTGACCAAGATTTGACTTGTTTGTATATGATCTCGGATTGTAATTTTTATGATTTGGTTAGCTCCGTTGGGTGATTTGGGGCTTAGAAGCGTGATCGGAATGCATTTTGGAAGTCCGTGGAAGGTTTAGGCTTGAATTGGCGAAATTGAGATTTCGGCGTTTTCCGATTGATAGGTGAGATTTTGATATAGAGGTCGGGATGGAATTTCAGAAGTTGCAGTAGTTCCGTTGTGTCATTTGGGATGTGTGTGCAAAATTTCAGGTCATTCGGACATGGTTTGGTTGGGGTTTTGATCAAAAACATAATTCGGAAGATTTTTTAGGAAGTTTGGTTTGATTCCGAAGTGTTTTGGGTGATTTGATGTCGTTTGAGGTATTTTGATGATTTGAACAAGTTTGGATAAGGTATTAGGATATGTTTGTGCTTTTGGTTGAGATTCCGGGGGCCTCGGGGTGATTTCGGATGGTTAACGGAGGAGTTGAGATGTTATTGCAGCTGTTGAAGTTTTGCTGCTTCTGGTGTTTTTGCACCTGCGGTTTTAGGGACCGCAGGTGCGGCGCCGCATAATCGAAAGAGTGAACGCAGAAGCGGAAGTTGGGAGGTAGGCTGGAAACCGCAGAAGCGGTGAGATGGCCGCATCTGCGAAGTCGCAGATGCGGATGAGGGATCGCAGATGCGGAGGATCGTAAGTTAAGTGATTTCCACAGAAGCGGAGGAATAACCACAAATGCGGTACCGCAAAAGCGGATATGGGACCGCATATGCGAAAATGCCTGGGTCAGAATGCATATATTGCACCCTTTGCGATTTTGAGAGGGTTTTCATCATATTTCATTCGGGAGAAAGCTTGGGAGAGCTAATTGAAGAGGGAATTCAAGAGGATTTTGTGGAGGTAAGATTTTTGGACCATAAACTTGTTTCTATGATGAATTTTAACATTGTAAGCTTGAAATCCATGGAAAAATCAGTAGCAAAAATGGGTACTTAGAGCTTGAGATTAAGAGACCTTTGAGTGGGGATTTGAGGGGTCATTTGAGGTCTGATTTTGACGTTCTTGACATGTATGAACTCGTGATAGGATGAGAATTCCATTGATGTTAATTTTATCGGATTCCGAGACGTGGACCCGAGGGTCAAGTTTGAGCAATTTCGGGATTTGGATGTAAATTGGATATTTTCGAGTGGGCTTCGTTTCCTTTGCATATTTTATTGATTATATATTGATTATGGCTAGATTTGAAGCATCCGGAGGTCGATTTGTGCGGGAGAAGGCATCCGGGGCTAGAGGTTGGACTGGATCGAGGTGAGTAATGATTGTAAATGATGTCCTGAGGGTTTGAAATCCCGGATTGCACATCGTAGTGCAATATTGAAGTGAGACACACGCTTGATGATGAGCGTGAGGTCATGCACTATTGGGGATTGTGACTTGGTCCGTCCCGATTGATGATTTTACCGCGTATTTAACTAAAATCATTTGGGTTTAATGCAATATTTGAGCTTCGTGCCAACTATTTGACCCTTCGTGGTTTTTTTTTATGTTTCCTCACAGTTCTGATTTTATGCTTGAACTCAGTCAAGTTATTTTCCACTGTTTTCAAAACTCAACCATGTTAACTCTGTTTTAACATTTGAAATAATATTTTAAATCATATTTTGGGTTGAGCATCATGTTTTACTGTTGTCCGAGTGGCTTATGTGATTTTTGACTGAGTAAGGCCAAGGGCCTGTGTTGTGAGGATACTTTTGGGTCGGGCTGTCAGCAGCGGAGATACACTGATTTGATTACGAGGCCGAGGGCCTGAGATACGCCACAAGGTGGCTTGTTGATAATGATATGAGACCGAGAGCCTGTTTATAATGCCACGAGGTGGCTTGATATTGCACTTGGGCCGTAAGGGGCCCCTCCAGGAGTCTGCACACCCCCAATGAGCGCGTGCACCCATTGTGATGTGAGATATAGCCCGAGGGGCTGGTATTGTTCTAAGATATTGCCCGAGAGGCGAATTTGTTGATATTGTGCCCGAGGGGCGAACCTTATGTACCTTTCTTATTTGTCTGTCATTTACCTGTTTAATTGTGTATTTGTACCCGAGGGGCATATTTCTGTGCTTATTTGCACTAATTGTTTTGCATTCATTTGTGTAACTGTTGAAAAGGTCATTTTTAAAGAATTTTAAACTGAGCTAAGGTATTTTTAAGAGATTATACAGCTTCATTGCTTTCCTACTGTTTTTTTTAACTACTTCTATACAACATGTTGATGCACTTTTCGTGATTTCTTACCAATCAGACTTTAGTTATGATTTACTCACTGAGTTGGAGTACTCACTTTACTCCATGCACCTTATGTGCAGATTCAGGTATTTATACACCCGGTAATAGTTTTTGGCTGATCGGAGGCAGAGTCATCGGAGTTTAGCAAGGTAGCTGTCGGCGTTCGCAACACTGCTTTTCTCCTTCTTGATTTCATTAGACTGTATTTAGTACATTTCAGATTTTTCCGTTGTATATTAGGTTTTATAGATGCTCATGACTTGTGACACCCCGGTTAAGGTTGTGTTGGGTTGTACTTCCGCATTTTTATCGATATTATCTGCTACTTCGTATTATTAATCATGTCTTAGACTATTTTACCGTTGTTTTCATTGTTAAACGTCGAATTGGGAATAGTTGGTTGGCCTTATCTTCAGGAGAGGCGCCATCACGACCGGGTCCGGGTTAGGGTCGTGACAAGTTGGTATCAGAGTCTAGGTTACATAGGTCTCACGAGTCATGAGCAGGTTTAGTAGAGTCTCGCGGATCGGTACAGAGACGTCTGTACTTATCCTCGAGAGGCTGCAAAACCTTCAGGAAAAACTTCACATTCTTGAATTCTTATCGTGCGTCCTTGATTCAGCTTGAAATGTAACTCCTTGAATTCCTTCCACGCGTTCGTGTATGCGCATGAGCGCTCAGTATCAGATGTGCATCGATGGCTTATGACTCCCTGATCGCGGGGAGAGATGTGATCTCTATGAGTTGATGTTGGGCCAATCTGGAGGACTTGAGGTCGTATCTTTGCCTATAGCTTGAGCACCGAGGTGCTGATTGTGTGAGCAAGTATTTTTGAACTCATATGTTTGGCAGTGTCCCTATTAGTGGAAGTGACGGCGAGATGGCTATGTGATGAGTATGTTAGTACTACGAGATGTATCCATATGATTTGGAAGCGACGAGAAAGGTCTGCTAGAGGATAGAAGAACTATTAGGTGCTTGAATTCCATTTTGATTCAAGGTATAGCCACGAGTTATGGGCGTGTGAAGAATCTTCTCATGTTTCCTAGTTGGGAGTGAAGTAAATTTCATATTGTTGTATGAGTTCAGACTCAGGAAGACTAAGTGACTGCGTAAAGTTTATGGTGGTGGAAGGTATGCAGAAAGGTTAGTTCGAGGCGTAGCAAGTGGGTTATCTCCTGCGGAGTGTTCGAAAGTTTGTGCGATCTTTATGTTGTCTGTTAGAAGATCTCATTTGCAAGTGAAAGATATGTGTTGTAATTTAGATTGGGTTGCTTAAGAGAGTGGGCTTGACTGTTGTGAGAGTGAATGCGAGATTTGTAGAAGATTTAAAGTACTAGATGATTTGTGTTTTCACAAGCGTACAAAGGATTTGAGTTTAATCTCACTATGGTATTATGGCAGCAATAGAGTATATACATTATAGGTTATTGGGGGTATTTTGATCTATGGCTTCAAGCCAAGTGGGGGAGTTTGTTGTTGATTAGTTGATTGCACGGCTAGGTGCTATGTCGGTTCTAGTTTGAGGCATTCGGGTGAATCAGTTATGGCCCGCGGATATTGAGATCGAGGATGGCTCGAGTAAAGGAAATTTTTTAACAAAGTTTATAAGATGTTTCACAGGTGTGTGAGAATCACAGGATGTCTTGAGTCGTTGTTGGTAAAAGATGCGCGGTGTGTAGAGCAAAAAGTTGCTTGGTTGTAATGGAATGATGTCACCTTCTGCGGTGTCAGAGTGCTAATGAGGCATGGGTTGTTCGGTTCATCTGATTAGTCTAATCACGGTTTGAGTAGAGTGGATGACTCTCGAGAATGGTTCTAATGGGTTCAAGACTTTACATGTAACAATTGGGTATCTTTAAGTTGTATATGTGGCTAGAAACTTAGTTTTCATTTGGAAGATGTCGAGACTTGTGTCATTTCTATATTAATTATGGGATTCTATATATCAGTATTAGGTAGGTAATGGTTCCAGATTCACAAGAAGTCCCTTCGGGGTAGGTATTTTGAACGTGGTGCTTTTGGAAACATTAAGAGAGTTCTCAGCGGTTTATGAGCCTTAGACAATGTGGTTTTATGCTTGGGTCTCGTGTAGTAAGTCTGGGTTGAGGAGTTTCGGTGCTACAACAAGAAGGAATATCAAGTTGAAGTTAAATCAGAAGGAAACTCGGATAGATGGGATAGCTTGGTAGTAGACCAGACCGACATGGTAAGTATATGATTAGTTCCTTGGGTGTGTACGCGGTGATGAGTTCCTACAGGTATTTCGCGGCAATGCTCTTAGGTTTTGATGGCTTGTGTAACTTGGTCGAGTTAGAAGGAATTAGTCTTGGCAGGTCTGGTTTGTGCAAGGGGAACTCGGAGAGTTCTTGATGGTCTCTACCTTGGTTGAAGATGTATATTTTCTATGGGCATGAGGAGCATGGGATGTATAGTGATTTTCTTCAAGATGGGATCGATGGAAAGTTCTTGACTAGTTGAGTACATAGATGTTTATGGCTCGAAAGGGAGATGAAGTTCTCATGTTATCCTAGGATGGTATGGCATATGCAGTATGTTGTGGAGGATTGAGATTTGCGTGTGTAAGGTTACGGTTCACTTCTGAACGGAAAGTGATAAAATTCTTAGGCAGCACGGGCAGTTTCAGATGATTAGAGAAATGAGCTTCAGATGATTAGGGGGATGATCTTCAGATGACTAAGGAAATGGTATTGCTAATTGGAGTAATTTGATGAGGGTATATGTTTCAGGAAAGGCAATGTGATTAAGTTGATGGTACTTCGGTAGTATTGCGGTGCTTTTTTGTTAGATCGACTGCTGATATTCGAGTTCGCTTGGTGGCACAACAGAAATTTAGAGTCTCTTTCGTGGAATGATTGGGTATTTGAGGTGTGGTATGCATTCGGACGGCGGAATTGGGATCATGTGTGTTGATTCATGTGCCATATGGATTTGGAGACAAGGAAGTCCTCACATTCAGGCTATGTTGTAGTTGTGAGTCGTGTGTATCAGCACTGTTTAGTGACTATCGGGGTTTGGAGACCTGAGCGGATCTTTCGTGCTTGGTATGTTAGATTTTGGATGTGATATTGGGTTCAGACTGGTTGTCTCCATGTTGTGTCATTCTGGACTATTGCGCTAAGGCGACACTGTTGGCTATGTCGGGAATGCCACGGATTGAGTGGCGAGGTTCGACGGATTATGTCCTAGTGGGGTGGTGTTATATTTCGAAGACCCAGCGGACGGCTGGGAAGGATTATCTTTCTTATTTGGGCTTTCGTGATGAATGTCAGTGTAGAGGCTTCTACCATCGATTCAGTTCCGGTGGTGAGGGACTTTTCAGATGTGTTTCTTGTGGTCGGGCATGTCGTCGGGCAGGGTGGTTGATTTCGGTATTGATTTGATGCTGGGCACCGTACCGTATGGCATCGGCAGAGTTAAAGGAGTGGAAGGAGTAGCTTCAGAATTTCCTTGATAAGGAGTTCATTGGCAGGCCAATGTGGATGCGTGTTTTAACTTGAGTCGGCTTGGTTGGGTCCGAAATGTATTGTTGAGGGATGTGTTGATTCGATTGTTATTGAGCTTATTAGTAATCTGGGGAGATCTATGAGTTACCTTTCCGTGTTGCGAGGCATTATGATTTGTTGGTTATGGGCACATATGGTGCGATTCTATTGGGGTTTCATAGTGGAGTCGAGCTGGAAGAGTAATTGGGTGTTGCTCGGTGAATGGCGTATCGGTTGTGTCTTTCGAGTTGTGTAATGTTATGTCAATTGTTTTGCTGTAGTTATGATGATTTGCTTTGGTTCTAGACATCAAATTGCGCGTGGCTGTCAATTTTGAGCATAGTAAGTAGAGGTGTTTCATATGGACCAGTGTTTGGATAGGGTCGCGTAGTGCAACGAAGTTATGTAGAGGTATGATCTTTCGGGTTGGATTCGAGTGTTCTGTTTCTATGATGTGAGTCGGGTTCTCAGCCTTGTGTTGTGGTGGTACTGGTGAGCTTGCGGTACAGCTCCTTCATTTGAGTCATTTCCATGATTTGAGTAAGTTCGGATTGTTGCTTATTGGTGCGTGGATTTCATAAGTTGTGGCTTTAGCCTGTATTGATGTGTCATGTCACCAGAGTAGTGCTGAATTAGATGAGATCGTTGGGACCATTAATAAATACAATCGGATTCGGTTTTAGCGTGTTGGAAGGATAATATCGAGGTTTAGCTCAGAAAATTTACTATGGTCCTTGCCAAAAGAGAAGTGGCTTCATGAATGGTTGGTCTGAGAAATGGTTATAGTTTATTGCGTGTTCGTTTATCATTGGCAGTATATGGAAGTGTTGGAATGAGACTTTAATCATCAATAGCTCCAATATTTGAATATACGATCTGAAGACCAAGTGTAACGCTTTAAGAATTATTTGTTTTTGTGTGTGGCATTAATGTTTTTATTGACAAAAACAAAACAAAAAGATTGTCGTCTCCGCGTATTTGTATTCATATCTTGGCTTTAGTTGCATGTCTTGTTTACATCCATTTTGATTCAACTCCATTATCCTTTCTTTTATGCTTTTCTATTTTTGGCTATTTGACCAAAATATAATGCCTCTCAAATTCAAATTCAATATTCCTTTCGCTTCAATGTTCTTATTGGATTGCTTAGTGATGTCCTCTTCGGGGATCAGAATCACCATATCTTTGCCTTCCCAATGGCAATCTCTCTTCACCTGCTTAAGGTTGCCCTCAATTATCGAGCATATATATCTCGACATTGGCTCACAACGGCCAGGGACCGACGAGGTTTTCTCAACTTTGAAATCGAAAGTAAGATGGCACACCCCGGGAATACACTCCTCGATGCGTGGCTCCACCGGTGTTTTATCGTCGGCTGGCCACGATGAAGAAGCTTTCTCCTTTTGAGGAACAGTTTTTGATGTTTCTATCAGTATTCGATGAGATTTTAATCTTGTGGATGATTTCTGTAGTGGGAATATGGTTCTAAGGTTTATGGGCTAGGACGGATTGTGAAATTTCAGTTATATTGTGTTATTGGACCTATATGAGATAGGGTGACGTGGGATCACCCCCGGGTATATGCATGGTAAGGTTATTCAGCGATTGGTTGACTTTTGGAACAACTCTAGGCACGTTCGAGGGCGAACGTATGTTTAAGTGGGGGAGGATGTAACGACCCAACCGGTCGTTTTGGACTTTTGCACTTTGCTCGCCAGTTCTCGGGCATGACTTGCCTCGTGGGATGTATTATGACTTGCGTAAATCATTGATTTTGGTTTTCAGGGTACTCGGAATGAATTTGGAAGAGCAGTTCTCAGTTTGTAGCTTAAAATTTGAAAGGTTTGACTTGTTTGTATATGATCTCGGATCGTAATTTTTATGATTTGGTTAGCTCCGTTGGGTGATTTGGGGCTTAGAATCGTGATCGGAATGCATCTTGGAAGTCCGTGGAAGGTTTAGGCTTGAATTGGCGAAATTGAGATTTCGGCATTTTCCGGTTGATAGGTGAGATTTTGATATAGAGGTTGGGATGGAATTCCCGAAGTTGCAGTAGTTCTGTTATGTCATTTAGGATGTGTGCGCAAAATTTCAGGTCATTCGGACGTGGTTTGGTTGGGTTTTTTATCAAAAACGTAATTCAGAAGATTTTTTAGAAAGTTTGGTGATTTGATGTCGTTTGAGGTGTTTTGATGATTTGAACAAGTTTGGATAAGGTATTAGGATATGTTTGTGCTTTTGGTTGAGGTCCCGGAGGCCTCGGGGTGATTTCGGATGGTTAACGGAGGAGTTGAGATGTTATCGCAGCTGCTGAAGTTTTGCTGCTTCTGGTGTTTTCGCACCTGCGGTTTTAGGGACCGCAGGTGCGGCGCCGCATAAGCGGAAGAGTGACCGCAGAAGAGGAAGTTGGGAGGTAGGCTGGAAACCGCAGAAGCGGTGAGATGGCCGCATCTGCGAAGTCGCAGATGGGGATGAGGGGTCGCAGATGCGGAGGATCGTAAGTTTAGTGATTTCCGCAGAAGCGGAGGAATAACCGCAAATGCGGTACCGCAGAAGTGGATATGGGACCGCAGATGCGAAAATGCCTGGGTCAGAATGCATATATTGCACCCTTCGTGATTTTGAGAGGGTTTTCACCATATTTCATTCGGGAGAAAGCTTGGGAGAGCTAATTGAAGAGGAAATTCAAGAGGATTTCGGGGAGGTAAGATTTTTGGACCCTAAACTTGTTTCTATGATGAATTTTAATATTATAAGCTTGAAATCCATGGAAAAATCAGTAGCAAAATGGGTAATTAGGGTTTGAGATTAAGACACCTTTGGGTGGGGATTTGAGGGGCCATTTGAGGTCCGATATTGATGTTCTTGACATGTATGAACTCGTAATAGGATGAGGATTCCATTGATGTTAATTTTATCGGATTCCGAGATGTGGACCCGAGGGCCGGGTTTGAGCAATTTCGGGATTTGGATGTAAATTGGATATTTTCGAGTGGGCTTCGTTTCCTTTGCATATTTTAACGATTATGTACTGATTGTGGCTATATTTGGAGCATCCGGAGGTCGATTTGTGTGGGCGAAGGAATCGCGGGATAGAGGTTGGACCGGATCGAGGTGAGTAATGATTGTAAATGATGTCCTGAGGGTTTGAAACCCCGGATTGCACATCGTAATTCTTTATTGGCGTAAGACACACGCTTGATGACGAGCGTGGGGTCATGCACTATTGGGGATTGTGACTTGGTCCGTCCCGATTGATGATTTAACCGCGTATTTGACTGAAATCATTTGGGCTGAATGCCATATTTGGGTTTCGTGCCGACTATTTGACCCTTCGGGGATTTTTGTTGATGTTTCCTCACTGTTCTGATTTTATGCTTGAACTCAGTCATGTTATTTTTCACTGTTTTCAAAACTCAGCCATGTTTACTCTGTTTTAACACTTGAAATGATATTTTAAGTCATATTTTGGGCTGAGCATCATGTTTTACTGTTGCCCGAGTGGCTTATGTGATTTTTGACTGAGTAAGGCCGAGGGCCTGTGTTGTGAGGATACTTTTGGGTCGGGCTGCATGCCGCAGCGGAGATACACTAATTTGATTACGAGGCCGAGGGCCTGAGATACGCCACGAGGTGGCTTGTTGATATTGATATGAGGCCGAGAGCCTGTTTATGATGCCACGAGGTGGCTTGATATTGCGCTTGGGCAGTAAGGGGCCCATCCAGGAGTCTGCACACCCCTAGTGAGCGCGAGTACCCATTGTGATGTGAGATATAGCCCGAGGGGCTGGTATTGTTCTAAGATATTGCCCGAGAGGCGAATTTGTTGATATTGTGCCCGAGGGGCGAACCTTATGTACCTTTCTTATTTGTCTGTCATTTACCTGTTTAATTGTGTATTTGTACCCGAGGGGCGGATTTCTATGCTTATCTGCACAAATTGTTTTGCATTTATTTGTGTAACTATTGAAAAGGTCATTTTTAAAGAAGTTTAAACTGAGCTAAGGTGTTTTTAAGAGATTTTACAGCTTCATTGCTTTCCTACTTGTTTTTTTTAACTACTTCTATATAACATGTTGATGTACTTTTCGTGATTTCTTACCAATCTGACTTTAGTTATGATTATTACTCACTGAGTTGGAGTACTCACTTTACTTCCTGCACCATGTATGCAGAATCAGGTATTTATACACCCGATAGCGGGTTTTGGCTAATCGGAGGCAGAGTCATCGGAGTTTAGCAAGGTAGCTGCCGGTGTTCGCAATACTGCTTTTCTCCCTCATTACTTCATTAGTCTGTATTTTGTACACTTCATACTTTCAGTTGTATTTAGACCCTAGTAGATGCCCGTGACTTGTGACACCCCGGTTAGGGTTGTGTTGAGTTGTACTTCGGCATTTTTATCGATATTATATGCTACTTCGTATTATTAATCATGTCTTAGATTGTTTTACTGCTGTTTTAACTGTTTAACGTCGAATTGGGAATAGTTGGCTGGCCTTGTCTTCACGAGAGGCGCCATCACGATCGGGTCCGGGTTAGGGTCGTGACAATTGAGATGTTTCTTCTTTTTACACAAATGAATATCCAAATGAAGTACTAATGTTAAATTGCCTTAAAAGTTCATCATTCTCAGTGCAATCATCCAAATGACGTATTCAAATAATTAAATTATTATAAAAAAATTACAATAGAGACATTAATACGGCAAATAAGAAGTAGAAATAGTAAAACCATGTCCAAATAAAAAATATTCTCACAGTAACTTAGTAATTAATACTGAATATATGAGATAGTATCTAATGGGGTATTGAACTTATCACTATTGACATATGTATAATGGACTAAATATAAAGTATAAGAATTTGGATTTTCGGATATCCAAAAATTCAAGGTACCAAATCCAATATCCAATCCGAAATTTAAAATTTTTAAAAATAAAAATCCAAACCAAAAATCCAAAAAATTCAAATTTCGGGTTAGTTACTGAGTTTGCTATAAAATAAGAAGGGATGGTCTTGTGCACAAATTAAGCATGACATGTACGTTCAAGTAAGATTCGAGGAGGGACCGCACTCAAAGGACATAATGTAGACAGTCTACTCTAACACAAGCATTAATGGTTGCTTTCACGGTTTAAATTTGTGACCGATAAATTATACGGAGATAACTTTACCGCTATTCCAACCCCTAATATCCTAAGTCCGGCCCTAAGTCGGATATTATTAGTATTACTTTGCAATGTAAAGACAAAAAGTTCGTCTAGAAAGTTTTCCAAGTTGTTTTTCAGGGTATCATCTAGATTTTTCATGCATTTTTATGATCCAGCAGATATGTAAAGTCCTTTTTGCAGTTGTGGATACTATTCTGTCTTCTGTTAATGCTGTTATTCATCCATGTAATATTCCATAGATTTTCCACCAAAAAATATTCTATAAGTTTTAAGTGCGTACACTGATATTACACTATTAGGCTACTTAAGTTGATCAACAGTAAGGATCCAAGATTTCAATGTTATGGATGCTCGCCAATTAAAGTTCCAAAAGAAGAAGAAAAATAAATTTAGTGATGGTGCTCACTCAATACTTACTAAAATTTTTAAAAATTGCCTATGTAAATCTACTAAGGCAGGTTAAAAAATAAGATAATAGCCCACTAACTTGCTATAGCCGATTAAATTGAGCTATGGTCTAATTTTATATTTTTTTTTTGGGTGTGCAAATAACTACAATCCAAGTTATACTAATAATAATGACAAGAACATTTCTTTCATTACAAGAAAAACAGAGTTTGTGAAGAAATATTTATGACAAACAGGTTCGTCACAAAATTATAGTAACAGTTTATGACAGAATCGAT
Organism: Nicotiana tabacum; assembly: GCF_000715075.1. NCBI lineage: Eukaryota > Viridiplantae > Streptophyta > Magnoliopsida > Solanales > Solanaceae > Nicotiana > Nicotiana tabacum. The sequence continues at coordinate 200,757,759 of NC_134087.1, forward strand.
CTATTACGATTTTATTCTTCCTTCACAAAGTTACGATTTTTTCGTCACAAAATTATTGTTTTTTCTTGTACTGTTTTCATTTTAGTTAATGTCAGTAATGATGCTGTAGGATATATGGTTCAGGGAAATTTAGAGTTAAATATCTAAGGCCTCAATGGTGTACTTGTAATTTAAGGTAAAGGAATGAAAAATCATAGAAGATACTTTACTATAGTTATAAACTTAAATCTAAAGAGAAAATGATACATTCCATGCCCCTTATGGCAGTAACAGTAACAGATGCATGCAAGAGGCATACAGTGGGCCTAAAATGCTCAGATCTATATATGGAGACATTTACTATAGTTATAAGCTTAGCTCCCGTTTGGCCATAGATTTTAGCAATTTTTTTAAAGTTTTTTTGGAAATAATATTTGTTTATAAAATATGATAAGTTTCTGAAAAAATTCCCCAAATCTAGTCCAGAATAGTTTTTGGGTGAAAATTTTCACTCTCAAAACTTTAACTTTTTTTTCAAATAAAATACATGTCCAAACATAATTTCAACTTCCAAAATTAATTTTCAATGCAATTCAAAAACTCGTTTTTTAAATTTCAACCAAATCTACGTCCAGGCGCTAGCTTAATTTCTTAATTGTAAGATATATTATTCATTAAAGTTACCCTAGCTAATCCTACCATTTTCTCTTTAGAGAGTTACACTATCGTATTAATTAACATATAATTATAAGTAATCTTTCATACAATGTGAGATTAGTAATCTGAAAAATATGACAGGTTACCAGCTACCAGCCGCAAAAAGTTAGTAAACTATAATGGCATACGGCGTAAATATTCATGAACGTGTCAGTCAATCCTAGAAAAAGAAATTTACGAGTAACCGCTCTAAAAATGTGCGATTAATAACCTTAAAAATAAAACGAGTTATCTGCTGTAACATGTTAAATATACTATATAGTATAAAGGGAGGAGAGATGCGGAGAAGAGTTAGAGAGTGGATCTGGGGATTTTGAAAGGCAAAAAATTATTGTTTCCTCATGTGAACTACTTGCGCAGAAATATAAGACGTAGCTTTCAGAATTTTCAGTGGCCACAAATTTAGCCATTTTGCCTTTTTTTGGAGGATCGATCATTCCTATCGTTGGTGGCCTGTCTTGGGCAAATGTTATGCTAAATTAAGGCATCTGTGGCTTTAATTAAGGAGACCAATGTTTGATATATATATATATATATGTATATACACACGCATCGATACTGTAAAGATATTTTTTTACTATTAGTGAATTTTAATTAACATGTGATAGCATGTTCGTTATTATTTTATAATAACAATAATAACAAACTCAGTGTAATTCTACAAGTAGAATCTGGGCCGCAAAAGCGGATCCAGGATTTCAAGATGATGGGTGCACTAGTGGATACATTTGACGAGTTTAACTTTAATCTTTTACCATGAACCTGCTACACTTTTGAAATTATAGGTTTAAAATTATATATATTTTTATAATTTTAGTGCACTAGTGATTTTAACCTTATGGAGAATTTTAAAATTAACAATAGGAACGTTGCTTAGTTAACAGATGATATACTGAACATGATATTGTACTACTTGGCCTGCCCAGCATTGAATGCAACTTTTGGCAATACTAAGGTGGCAATTAAATTATTGTCATCCAAAAATCTAACTTTTCGACCACTGACATGCACATGATTTTTACAGTATCAAAATCATAGTAAAACTACCACGTACTAAACTCAAATAGATTATAACACTACTAGAAAATTGTGAAAAGCCGTCCACGAATACCAACCGATTTTGATCGGAAACATTTTAAAACCGGCTGATTTTTAACCGATTTTAATCTGTCGAAATAATTAAGGCTGGTCGGTCAAATAGAGCGACCACTTTCGATCGCAAATTTCGACCAAAATCGGTCGGTTTGTTCAACCAAGAGTTGACCAATTTATCAAACACAATTTCTAGAAAAATTAAATATATCGACCGAAGTCGGTCGGTATATTTTAAAATAACTTTTGTTTATTTTTTTAAATAATAACAACCAATGGCGGTCGATAAAATAATTTTATATTTTAAAAAAATTTAAGATACCTACCGATATTGGTCGGAATTATTAAAATATAATAAGTTTAAAAAGGTAAATTCTGACGATTTTTAGATTATGTAAGGCACTCACATGATGTAGTGTCATCTCAGTTATTTACACTTAGATGCTCTAGTGTATGCCGTGTTTGGATGTTTTATTCTCGATTACCTGATTAGTACTTTGCTCAGATACTTGATCAGTGGATTAATTAAAAATTCAATTATATTCGATTAACCTAGGATATGTTTTTTTATCACTTTATTTAACCTAAAACATGCATCATTCTTGATTTTAACTGGCAAGATGCTCGGACATACTGACAATCTTAGTAAGTAAATATTGAGTTTTAATGTGTGAGCGATAAACAAGAAGACAGTCAAAATTAGAAGAATAAACAATTAATGTAACCCACTTGGTGAACTGTCGAGCTACAAGTCCAGATATACACTTTGATTCACAATAAGAAGAAATTCTTTTTTTCTTCAATTGAATATGAATTTTCTTTTTTGCTAATAATATGAATATGAACTACAACAAGGAAAATCAATCATTAGAAAGACATAAAAACATTGGATTAATTTCTTTTGTGCCTAAAGGCATATATCTAGAATTTTCCTTTTATCAATCAAACACCTTCCAAAGCTATAATAGCTTCTTAGTTATCCTTTTATCAATCAAACCCTTTCCTAAGCTATACAAGCTTCTTAGTTTTAAAAAGTTTTCTAGTTGGATCTCACCAAAACTATCTCCTAAAAAAAAAAAACTATCTCTAGTACAGTATAAATCTGGCTTTAGTTAGCTAACTTCAGGAAATCAAAGGTGGAAAGACATCAGGTAGCTATTCTTAAGCATATATTGTTTAACATATATCCAGAGTTTACAATATATTTAAACATTAGCCAATTTCTCTCAAATTTTAGGACACGATGTTATAGAGCGAAAATCATAAAGTTCAAACTTCAGGACATCGTGTCGTAAAGTTCGAAAATTGTGTCCAGAAGTTCGAATCTTATATCCTGAATTTTAAATAGCGGGCTTAAAAATGGCTATTGCTGCACTTCGCCCAAATCATTGTTGATTATCCGAGCATTATGTGGGAAGTGTCGTAAATATAAATTTGTTACACATTGCCAATTATAAGGATATGATTAATCTTAGATCAAGCTTCATCCACTTCTTACTTATTATGAACTCGAATCATTACATGGCTGATAAAGTAAGCTAAGCTTCACACGATCCTGAAGAAATCTCCTTTTTGATTAAAATCTAGTTACACGCGCATGAAATTCAAGACTCACAATTTGATGAATACCTATATAAATTGTATTTTTGTCATCGATCGATAAAGGCGGAGCTAGAGCTTCGGTAACGAGTTCGCCCGAATCCAGTACCTTTAGTCCAAATCCTATATATATCTCAAGAAATTCATTGAATATGTATAAATTTTTACTTTAGAACCCAATAACTTAAAAAGATTAGAATCCTGAATCCAGTAACTTTAAATCCTGATTCCGCTTCTGTCGATCACTATTTGTATGACTAGTTAGAACCAAACAAGGGAAAACCCTAAATAAGGAAGAGAAATAAGAAAATATTAGCAAAAAAGAAAGAGTAATTGGTAGATGATTGAGGGCACATGAGAATGCTGTGTGTGGTTGACATAGCCTTTGTCCAAACTACATAAAGTTGTAATTGTTCATAAAAATATTTTCCAATTAATTTTGACTTTAGGAATTATTATTAATTGAGGGATGAATTATGAAACTTTTGAAGATAGGGTTCTGTCATTTGGTCGTGTGGTAGCATACTGCTCTTCTCCTTTTTGTTTGTCTCTTTTAACTTTGTTTGTTTGGTTGTCATCAAGTCACGTGAATGCCCCTTTTCTTCTCTTTAAAATAGTTTTTAAACATTCTTCAATTACATTTTCTTTGATCACAATTCTTCTTTCCTTTTCCTTTCTTCTTTTGTTTTCCCCTTAGTTCCCATGATTCCTACTTTTAGAAGTAGTTCTTCTTCTTCTCCTTCGTTTCCTTTTGAACTTAATAATAATGAGGTTCGTGATCTAAGTCATATTAATCCTCTTGTTAGCCCTAGCTATCAAGTTGCTTCGTCATCTTCTTACTCGTCTTGCCAAACTTTCTTCAATAATTCATCTACTAATCAAGATCAAACGGGAGATTATCATTCTCAATTTTACCAGCCACAACACCAACCCGAGGTATACATACAGGATTAGGGTTCTTTGTTTTTCATATTGGATCGCGTTTCCTTTTCTTATTTGCTTAAATTTGGAGGTTTTAACTTTTAACAATCACTTGGATCACGTTCTTCTATTGAAGACATAATTAGTTAAAACTATGGTCCTATCTAATAACTTAAACTTTTAGATAAGATACACATTTCAACACTATTATTCTGAATTGCCGGCCACCGAACACACCACCAACCAGAGGAACATACAAGAAAAGGGTTTTTTTTTCTTCATGTTGTATCGCGTTTTTCTTTTTCGCTCTTTTGGGTTGTATATTTTTCACTATCACTTGGATCATATTAAAAATATGCTATTTAAGTGGTCTTTGTTTTTTGCCTTTAAAAATTGTTCTTGTGGATCATATAGATTGATAATTTCGCTTCAAGAAGTGGATCACATGATCATCTAGAGAAGAAAAACAAGGGACTCAAATTAACCTTGTGGAAGAAAGGTGATAAGTTGATGCAAAAGATGAAGAATTCAGATCATACACATATCAAATTGAAGTTAGAAGATCAGAAGAAGCAACAATCATCTCCTAATTTGGAAACTGATTACAGCAGCAACAGCTCTTCCAACAACAGTAATAACAACAATATTCCAATTAGGGTTTGTTCCGATTGTAACACTACTAAGACCCCTCTTTGGAGAAGTGGTCCTAAAGGCCCTAAGGTAATATTTTCTTACTTAATTGCTATAAATAATTAGTTGTTGTTGTAGGTCATTTTAACCTATGTTGTTCGGACCCTTCAACTATGTAGCCGGATGCATGTCATTATAATCATGTATTTTTTAGGATTTGTACGGGTGCAGTAAAGTTATCTCCATGTGACCTATCGGCCACGAGTTCGAGTCGTGAAATCAGCTATTGATGCTTGCATCAGGGAAGGTTGCCTACATCATGCCTCCTTGGGGTGCGACCCTTCACCGGACCCTGCATAAAAGCGAGATGCTTCAAGCACCAAGCTGTCCTTTTTTTTTTGGATACGAGTGCGGTAGCATTTTTGAGGAGTCAGCACAACATAAATGTTAATTAATTAACAAGATAGCACAGAAAACCCCACTTAGTACTTTTGGTAAAAAATCTTACTTAAACTCTTGATGGTACAGTCCCTTTGTAACGCATGTGGAATTCGACAAAGGAAAGCAAGGAGAGCCATGGCAGCAGCAGCTGCAGCTGCAGCAAATGGGACAAATTTCACGACTGAAACATCAACAACAACAACAGCAACAGCAATGAAGATAAAAGTGCAACAGAAACAAAAGATAACTACAAAAGTGAATAACAATCATGTTGTACCCTTCAAGAAAAGGTGCAAATTCATAACATCTACTACTGCTGCTGTTGGATCATCTTCATCTACTATTAATAATGCACAAAAGAAGATTTGTTTCGAGGATTTCTTCGTCAACTTGAGCAACAATTTGGCGTTACATCGCGTTTTTCCACAAGATGAGAAGGAAGCTGCAATTTTGCTAATGGCACTATCTAGTGGCCTTGTTCATGGTTGAGTAGTACTTAAATTAGGGTTATCATAATATTTCTTGAGTTAATTAAAGGGAATAGCACCAAATTAGTAGTGTGAAATTGAGTTTGAGATCATAATTATAGCTAGAATAATATTAGTGAGAGTGAGATCAGTTGTAGCCTGTAAGTCAAGCTACGTACGAAAATTTTAATAATAATTAAGTACTAGTAGTAGTAAGTTTGATCTTGTGTGGTGATGATCTTTGTAAGCTCATAATGATAGTTTTTGAGCTAGATGATAAAAAAGCTTTGATCATCACTTGTTCATGTATCTACTTGTGTGATGATTTTCAAGTTTATTGAATGTTCTCCCCAAAACCATGAATTTTTTTTTAGGGATATTTACAAAAATATCCGGTCAGAGTCACTATTTACGTTCTACCAGCTATTTTTAGTTTAAGAGGTTGGGTAAAGGGCATTTTAAATTAATTCTTCTATTTCTTTTGTATACTAGTTCATAGATATTACAACAACAGACCCAGTATAATCCCACAAGTAGGGTTTGGGGAGGGTAGTGTGTCCGCAACCTTACCTCTACCTTATGAAGATATGAAGGCTAGATGTTTCCGATGGACCCTCGGCTCAGGAAAAGCACTAGTTCATAAATATTATACAGAATAATTCTTTTTACCTTTTCTTCTTTTTAAAACGCATGACAGAAGTGAATTCTGTTAATTAACTTGTGTGAACAATTACATATAAAATCTTAACATTTACTTAAATTATATTCTCAATACTCCACTTTACGCGCAGTCCTATTTTTATGAGTCAAGTACTCGGAAATTCTTTTTAATAACATGTGACAGTAAAAACTTGAATTAAGAGTAAAAAAGTTTCTTATTTCAGTAAAATATCAGTCAGTACAATGATCAACTTGATAAAAATATGTGGATGTTTAGGTTGGGTATGCAAAGATAGAGTATTAGGGTTTGGGACCAGCTTTACAAAAGAAAACAAATTAGGCTTTTAACAGAAATATAAAGTGACACTTACACTGTGCACGGCTGGCATGAATGGTTCATATCTATGAACCATATTATTCTGATATTTCATTATAAACAGTAGCTCTTGATGCTCGCAGAAGTCGTTTGCAGACTCTCAGGGGTAGCTACAGTTTTATATACGGATTCGGCATAACTGAATAACTTTGGCTCATACGTTGTATATTTGTATTAGACAATCAACTTAACATGTAAAACTAAATTATCCTAGACCCAATAAGTTGTATGTTTAAGAATCTAGAACTCATTAACTCAAAATCCTAAATCCATCTTTGAGCTGAAGTAGAAGGTTGTACGTACTTTTATATGAAAATAAGGGGGAGCTACAGTTTTACATACGGATTCGACAGAACTTAATAGCTGTGACTCATACATCGCATATGTGTATTAAAAAATCAACTTAACATGTAAAAATAAATTATTCTAGACTCAATAAGCTGAATGTTCATAAAACTCAAAGCCTTGAATCCGTCCTTGAACTGAAGTAGAAAGTAGTACGTACTTTTATATGAAAATAAAAGGGAGCTTCATTTTTACCTACGGATTCGACAAATCTCAATAACATTGGACCATCCATTGTATATTTATATTAGAAAATCAACTTAACATGTAAAAATGAATTATCCTGGACCAATAAGTTGTATATTGTGGAATCTAGAACTCATTAATTCAAATTCCTGAATCCGTCTTTGAAGTGATGTAGAAAGTAGTACGCACTTATATATGAAAATAAAGGGGAGCTACAGTATTACATATAGATTCGATATAACTCAATAACTTTGGCTTGTATACTTTTGATAGTACTGATATAGTATTTTTTTCGTCGTCTTGAGCCGAGGGTCTTTCGAAAACAGCCTCTCTATCACTTTGGGTAGGGGTAAGATCTGCGTACACACTACCTTCCCTAGATTTCACTTATAGAATTTTACTGGGTTGTTGTTGTTATTGTCATCTGTTGTATATTTGTATTAGAAAATCAACTTAACATGTAAAAATAAATTATCCTGGATCAATAAGCTGTATATTGTGGAATCTAAAACTCATTAATTCAATTTCCTGAATCCGTCTTTGAACTGAAGCAGAAAGTAGTACGAGCAGAAAGTAGTACGTACTTTTATATGAAAATAAGGGGGAGCTACAGAATTACATACAAATTGACAGAACTCAATAACTTTGGCCCATCTATTGTATATTTGTGTTAGAAAATCAACTTCACATGTAAAAATAAATTATCTTGGACCAATAAATTGTATATTGTGAAATCTAGAACTTATTAATTTAAAATCCTGAACCCGTCTTTGAACTGAAGTAGAAAGTAGTACGTACTTTTATATGAAAATAAGAGAAAACGAAAAGAGAGAGAAAAGCTATCAGAATTTTTTTTTTCACTGTCAACTCACCCTCATCCAATGGTCCCCTACAACCCACAACATTAGAAAACAAAAAAAAAGTTTGAACGTTAACGAAATGTTACAAACACGTACGTCTGATTTTTCCTTGTTACTAGTTGCAGTAAATTAGGAGGCCTTTTGTGTTCTTTCATTTCATCTTATTCTACTAGAGTCAACATGGAGAAATGACATGATACATTAGCTATTTACGAGTATTAGTAATTTCATATATATTAAGTTATTAACAATGTAATTTCTTTTTATATTATCAATGAACTTTAACTTGTAATAATCGGTGGCATAGTTAGGAATTCCGTCAAAGGCATTCAAACTTTAAACAAGTCAATGATATTTTTTGTCGATGAATAGTGCACTAATTTTTTTTTAAATCAAACTACGGAACATTTAGCTAAACAATAACGAACTTGTAATAAAACTATAATTTTATAAATCAAAATTAAAATAATAAAAATACAACATTGGAAAATTTACTAATAAAAGTGCATAAACCCAAAGAATAAAAAGAGTCGAGAGAATTGTAGTTTGTAGAGAGCTTTTATTGAAGAATTTTAGCAGAACTTAAATTTTAAATTATAAACCTTCTTTAACAAATAACTTTTAGTACTTGTTTATTTCTCACAAATTTTAAGTTTTAAGAGATATTTCATTAGAAAATCTTTTACATTTAAAAAGAATCAAACAAACCATACATGGTGGTCTCTATTTAGTTTTGGCAAACAAAATGGGCAGAACTTTGAACCCGTGAACAACAAGTCACTTTCAACATCTTGAACCGGTGAACTGCCTTACACAACTGTATTCAGGGTGTTCAAAATATAATATATAACCATATAAAGTAGTATTTAACTTATATACGGAATATAATTTTTTCGCAAAGGGTGTGCGCTTGATCACCCTTGGCATAAGGTGGCTACGCCTCCCTGCCGTCTTACTATCATAACAAATATATCATTAATTAGACGGAGGTGACATGTGGCACCCATCCATTCCCTTTTTACATCTGGGCACATATTAAGCGACCTGCTCCACGAACCCCCCATACCCATAACCCGTAACCCGTGATTTACAACACAAAATAAACCCTAACCCTAATTTATACACCTACAACCATTTCCATCAAACCCTCTATGCTCTAAGCTCCATCAAGACAGCCCATTGCAATAAATTTCATCATAAATTTATTTCTTTGTTGGTGGTAGTAAAAGTGAGTCAAATGTCGGAGTCTAGTGCTACATCAAAGAGGAGGCACCATTGTGGAGAGATTGTCAACCATTTCCGATCGACCACACCTCAAAATCCCGGAAGGAGATTCTATAAATGTACTAAACCTGAAGTAAGTTGAAAATTTTCATTTGTTTAGTTTGCTAATTGTTTGTACAAAAATTGAATTTTTATTCCTTCTAACCTAATTATTGTTCATTATCGTTAAAATGAGTCGTGTGGATATTGGGAATGGCAAGGCGAACCTTTTTCGGACCGAGCGTTGATAGAAATCAATAAGTTGCGGTGTAAATTAGATGTTTCTAATGTTACAATCAATATCACTACAACAAATGTGATTTTTAACCACGAAATTATTAGCTACAATAGAAAATTCATCACTAATTATTCACTTTTTGTGACAAAAACTACATTTCGTACTTAAATCCATGAGTCATATACTTTTAGTGACGAAACACAAACTTCATAGCAAAAATTTTGTCTACTAAGGTTTCCCACCAAAAATATGGGTTGGCGCCAATTATTGAGAAACATTAGCCGCAAAAATAAATTATCAGTGACAATTAATTTCGTCACTGATGCTGCAAATAATTTGTGACAAATCATCATTTGTCTTAAAAAATAGTTAAAGTTTGGATACAAAAAAGTTTCGTCACTAAAAATACATTGTTAAAATAGCAACGAAATAAAATTTGTAGTTAAATCGTACAAACTTTTGACATAAATTTTATATTCATTTGTGACTTTAGCTTTTGTCACTAATAATATACAAAGTTAGTGATAATATATGCAGGCAATTTGTGACAAAATTATTTGTCTCAACTTTAATTAAAGTTTGGTAATCGAGAAAAGTTCCGTCGCTAAAAAATTTGTTGTTAAAATAGTGACAAAATAGACTCTGTATAGTTAATAGGTACATTTTTAGCCATAAAAATTTGTATTTATTGTGACTTCAGTTTTTATCACTAATTAGTGTTAGAACCCGCACGATACGAATAATTTAACAGAATATTAATCTTATGAAATTAAGATATAATATATTATATTATTTTTAAAAACATAAGTTGTTATTTAATTATTTAATATAATAAATCGATACAAATTCAAAAGATAAACATTATATAGTAATGAAATAAATTATTTGCTCCTTATTTATTCTTTATTATTATTACATTAGAAAGTATTTAATACTATATATTTAATAATATGACTTTTTATTGACTTGTCAAATGGCTTACTATTTTGATACTACTTTTTTTTAATATAATAGAGAAATAGATTTTCTTACTCTAAAATATTTTTTTAAAACTTATGTTATACTGTTCAAAATTCTTCAATTGTCTAAATTTATCAATAATTTTCTTCAGTGCTATTTATTTATATTTTCTTATTAATTAATTCAAAATATAAATATCATAAAATTATCTTGACCCCCTCTTTTCGTACATTCTTTTCTACTGTAATATTTAATTAGTTTTCTCATTTTGTATTTTACTAAACAATTATATAATATAATATTATTTTTTACTAAATTATAATTTTGAATTCATCAAAAGTATAAAGAGATAGGACTTTTATTTTTATTTTTTTTTAAAATCTACACATATTTTTAATAATTATTAATTTGTGCTATATATATAATATATTCTTTTAATGTATAATATGCTAATAGAATTTTATATTTTTATTATAAAATTATGAGTTCAATTTATTAACTAAAATTTCCTACCCGAGAAATTTAATTAGTATACATGTTTCTACGATATCACTTGATTTTATTTTTAAAAGTATTCTTCTTTTTTGACTATTTTTTAATTATGATTTTAGGTATGTGTATATGTACGACTTTTATCATCATAATTTTAATTATAAATCTTATATTTTTATATTTTCCAACAAATTTATATTTTTTGTTCCTTTATTATCTAATCGTATTTTCAATTATTTAATATTATTAAATTCACATATAAATTTTTAATAAATTACCAGTTTCATATAATATATTTAATATAATTTTATATTACTCTTTAAATTTAGTTTGATTTTATCCTGTATGAGTTTCTCAAATTATTTCGACATATAAATTTATTAATAATATTTTTGAGCATTATTTATTTACTTAATTTTGTCAAATAAATTTAAAGTGGGGTTATAATCACATTATATCTATTCTATTCTTTATACACTAATTTTTGTTCTCAAATATTTTAATTTTATTTATTTAGTTTTTATTTATAATACGAATATTATTGTATTATTTTTCTAAATGAATGGTGTTGAATTAGTTCAAATGGACTTATATAGTTATTGAATAAATATTTTGTTCTATATGTTGTTTATTCTATTATTCAATGCTTAGTATTGTACATTGTTAATAGAAATTTTTTTTAGCATATTACTTTGTTTAATATTTTTGTCTGATCTCTTTCTTTTTATAATATAAGAGAAGATATATATGTTTTATTAATCTTGAAATATTTTTTATTTTGAATTTTAGTGAATAAAATTTCTATTAAATTAAAGGGACTTATATAGTCATCGAATAACTTTTTGTTATGTATTTTTCTTTATTATATTATCCAATATTTAGTATAATTTCATTATTAATAGAAATGTTTATTTCCATATTACTTTGTTTAATATTTTTGTCTACTACTTTTTTTGGGTAATATTATAGAAGATATATATTTTATTACTCTTGAAATATTTTTTTATTTTAAATTTTATTCTAATGTTCTCAATAATATTGTCTGAATTTTAATGAATAAAATTTCTATTAAATTAAAGAGACTTGTATAGTCATTGAATAGCTTTTTGGTTCAATATTTTTCTTTATTATACTTATACAATATTTAGTATTTTCACATTGTTAATAGAAATTTATATTAGCATATTTTTTTGTTTAATATTTTTGTTTACTACTTTCTTTTTGTAATTATAGAAGATATATATTTTATTAATCTTGAAATATTTTTTAATTTTAAATTTTATCCTATTTTTCTCAATAATATTATCTGAATTTTAATTAATAAAATCTCTATTAAATTAATGAGACTTATATAGGCATGGAATAATAGGCATGTTCGGTATTTTTATTTATTATATTATCCAATATTTAGTATTATTGCATTATTAATAGAAACTTTTATTAGCATATTACTTTGTTTAAATTTTTGTATGCTACTTTATTTTTATAATATAATAGAAGATATAGAATTTTTATTCTATTATTCTCAATAATAGTTTCTAAATAAATATTTTTTTATTTTTAAAAATAAAAACAAAATTATTTAAAAAACAAAGAAATTTTGAATTGGCAGTTTTTTATATCATAAATCCTAAATGTTATATATGAAATATGACAAATTTTTATAAAATACCATGATGTATGAATCAACTATAAAGTCATAACAACCCTTATTTTTAAAAAATATGATCTTGAAAAGCAAATGTACTAGTAAATGAATCAAGAAACATTTTTTTTAAAATAAAAAAAATATCTCTAAAGATTACTCATTTAATTATTAAACTATTATTGTTTGAGATGCAACAAAGTTTCATATAAGTTTAAAAATGAATTTTGTTATTATAAAAATAAATCACAATTATATAATACAACTCTAATATTGTTTGCTTTCAAAAAATTAACAAAATTAAGAAGTAATTCACAGTACTATTATTTTTCTGAAGCTGAGGGACTATCAGAAACAGTCTCTCTATCTTCTCAAGGTAGGAGTAGGATTTTTGTAAATACTATCATCCCAAGACTCCGCTTGTAGAATTACACTAGATTTATTGTTGTTCACGATACTATTATTCATCACCAAAAGAGATGATAAATATTGTTTGAAACATGTATCCTTTAAAACATTGTGTGCTTCATAAACACATAATCTATTCGTACTTTTTAAATTATAATATTTTATTATATAAAAATTTCTTATTTTTTATTTTATTTTGCTTATTTATTGTTCCACTCTAAATTATCATAAATTCACTTAGTTGGAAGATCATTTATCTTGATGCATGATTCTTATTATACAAGGGGTTTAAATATTTTTACAAAAATATAGGGAATAAGGGGAGTATATCTTAATTAAGTGATCATAAAATTTTAGGATATTCATAGTATATGAAGTATAAATGTTTGATATCGAAATACAAGGGGGAGTGATGTATATTTGTTACTGAGTCGTTATATTTATATAAAATTTTCATAGTATAAGGAGTGTAAGTGTTTGATTTAAAATACAAGAAACATAATTGCAACTGAGTCATATTACAAAGGTGTTTAGTTTAATTTACCCTAAGGTTTAATAATGAAAAAATTTAAGATTATTTTCTAAATATATTTTTAAATCTATATATATATTAAAGCAAGAAAGTTACCATATATAATTGACATTATGGTTAAGCCAAGTGGCAAGCTAATAAATGTTAATAGTATATGGTAACTTTATTCTGTATTTAACTATTTTAGTTAAATACAAATAATATATATATATATATATATATATTTGAAATTAAATTTTTTGAATTTATAGATAAAGTTATAAAATTCGAATTTAAATTAAAAATAAAATTTATCTTTTTTTATCATGTTATTATACTTAATTCGGTTAATGATCATATGCAATCATGTTAGGAACTTTGGTTATTTTTTCTAATTATTTAAATACTACTTCGTCTCTAGAAAAAAACAAAGACTACTCCATAAAACTATAAAACTCTTTCACATTTAAAATCCTATAAGTATAGTTCTTTGAAACACTGTAGCTAAATTTGAATAAAATAAAATTCTTTTAAAATAAATGTAATATATAGGGTACACGTCTATGTTTATCTAAATAACAAAAAGAGTTTACAAAACCAAATAAAAGTTTACTTATATATATAATAAAGTAAACATACATGTTATAAAGTAAACATACATGCTGGAGAAAGAAACATCACAAAATTAGTCAATATTAAGAAAAAAAGTTGTTTCTTTTTTCTTCTTGAAGAATATTTGTTTGAAGAGTCAAATTGCATAAATGAACATAAAACAAATAACAAAACTTTGACTATACAACTGCTATCATTAATTTTAATTTAGCACATTCAAGGAATTGAAGGGTATAAGCTGAAACCCCTTCATTTAGCTGTAGTCAAGCCAATATTGTAAGGGTATAATATTTTTTTCGTTGAAAAATATTAGTTTTGAATCATTAGATTATGTGAAAGGTTTTTTTTAAACTCAACAAGAGAGAAATTGGTTTCTAATTTATAGTTTCTATAACGACTTTTAAAAGTAACAAAGAGTATATATAAAGAAAAAATTGGTATGACTTGAAATATTTTTTTAAAAATGTAAAAAAATTATTTTGAAAAATGTCTTTACATTTTTTAATTCAAAGATAATAAAAAGATAAGATATTTCTGAACATTAGTAGAGAGTTTAAAATTATTATAATAGAAGTTATATCATAGATAAACTAAAAAAACCGAAATCTTATGGAATATTTATATAATATTCGGCCATATTTATTGTTTACTTTTTATAGCTAATATAAATAGATGATATACCGACAACACATGATTGTACACATATTATATATGGATTATATATAAATTATACATCATTCAATTTTTTTATTTAAGTGGTCGGGTGATTCGGCTGATTAGATAAAGCCAAAAGAAAAATATGAAATAATTTCAACCAAAGACTAAAAATATAATTAAAGTTCATATGTCGATAATTTTTATTAAAACTCATCCTTTTATAGTGAAATAAATTAATTTTTTTGTAACAAAATAAATAATGACATAAAAAATAAGATAAAAGAAAATAAATATTGAAAAAAGGTTAAAACTAGAAATAAAAAATGACAGCAAATTTTTTCTTATGTTTCATCTTTGTTGAGTATAAAATATTTGAAAGTTAATCTCATCGATTTCAAATATTTTTGTTTCAACTCAAATACATAGATTATAAGATAAGGATATCTTAGAATATTTTTTAAATTTACATTATGTGTCGTTTTTAAAAAAATCACTATTACTAACAAACTGATATGATATTCGAACTTGAATTGAAATGCAATTTGAGTTGTTTGCATTGAGGTTAAGCCAAGTATAGTGTCAAAAAATAAACTACTTGACAATTTTAAGACAATATATGCAATATTTTATAATAATAATCAACTAATTTAACATTTAATGATTCAAAGAACAATTTTTTTGTATATATAGGGTATTAAAAATTCAAATTCTGGGGCTAGAAATATCGATAAACTTAAGGTGGAGTATTACTGAAATAAATCCGGCCAAAGAATCATTTAAATTTTTAGATAGCCGATTAAAGTTAATTTTAAATTAAGGATAACATCTTCACTTGCATCATTATAAAGATAATCATTATTAAAATATAAAAAGTTTTAGAAATTAAAATTTCAAAATAGAAATAGTTTTTGAAAGATAAAATCATACCAAATTAGAGTTCAAGTCGTAGTATAAGAGTCATGTCGTAATTAAAGAATCATTTATATCGTGTTAACCTTTGTGCTTTGCCATAAGTATGAGTTATTATTTACTTTGTGGCTATTTTTAGGTTCCAATTACACATATGAGAATAGTGCAAAAATAAAATTATCACTACGAGAATGGAGAAAATATTAGTCTTTTTTCATGTAGTATTTCTTAATTAATATCTGACAATTATCCATAATTATTTAGAAAGTTTAAATGTTAAGGTTATTTACATATAATTCAAATAACTCAGATATTTAATATGCTTAATGTCAAATATCAAAATGGAGTAAAAATAATTCACTAGCTAAAGAATTTTTTATATTTTTAGATAGCCAACTAAAATGAGTTTTGAATTAAGAATAATATTTCAATTACATTATTATAAAAATAATTACTATTAAAAAATAATATTTTAGAAACTGAAATTTAAGAAAAAATATTTTTTAAGAGATATCAACACACCAAATAAGAGTTCAAGTAGTAGTAAAAGAGTTAAGTCTTATCCAAAGAGTCGTTCATTGTTTCAACATTTGATTGTTTTGCCATAAATATGAGTTATTATTTTACTTCCTAACTATTTTTAGGATCCAATGACATCGGCAAGAATTGTATCAAAAAAGAAAAATAGAAGAAATGGTTAATTTTTTTCATGTAGTTAATATCCAATGATTATCTATATTTACTCAGAAAGTGTAAATTTTAAGATTATTTACATACAATTCAAATAACTTAAATATTTGACATGATTAATGTCCGCGCATCCGTGCAGGTACTAATACTAGTTGAAAAAGAAAAGAGGAAAATTCTTTGAAAATAAATGATACTTTCTTCTATTTTTCATAATGTTATGTTCAAATAAACAAACTAAGGAATTTAAAAAAAAAAAAAAACTAAGGAACTTTTGATTTCTTTTTTTTTTGCTGTATCTTTTTTAGAAAACATAATGTTTGATTTTCTTAAATCAAAAGAATTTTAAAAGGGAATTACGTAAAAGTATTGTTTTAAGGCTTCTTGCAAAATATAGAAATTTCGGCCTTAACGTATAATTTTGAATAGAATTTGAAAATTGATCTTTTACTTTATGTAGTTCTCTTTTGATTCTTTTACCAATTTAAATTTTTTTCGTCAAATAAATAAAAATGCTAGATAAGTAAGAATAACTAGCATAACAAAGTGGACGAGATAATCGGCTCATTTTCTTGTTAATATCCCTAAACTAAAGGAAATGAAACAGAATCAATCCATAAAGATACTCATCATGGATCAAATGCTCATTCCCACAAATTAAAACTATAGACTGATTTACAGTTTCATATCTCCCGACTTCTCTCTCATAAAAAAGTGACTATGTTTCTTCAAAACTCTGCCACCATTGACGGTTTCACGAAAGATCTATAGGTTTGTCTTTCTTCTCTTTTTATGTAAACTCGTTAGTCTTCTATGTTTTTCTGTTGATGTCATGTCTTTGACTATCTTTTTTCTCTGACAAACAAGGTCATGCCTTCACCAATATGAGGCTCTTCAAGCCAAAACATGGGCGAGAGACAGAGCCAAGCAAGAAGAGATCCGTGGCAAACAGAAAAAGAAACTATGCAGTCAAAAAAGATGTTCAAGAATCTAAAGATTTTAAATTGAGAAATGGTGAATGTATTAAGTGTTAGATGCAGTTTCTTTATGTTAGTTGGAGATTTGAGACTGAAATATTTGTAATATACAGGGTAAATGTCATGTTTTTACTCCTCTACTCATATTTTTGTGTATATATTTTTAATCCTCATCTTTGTATTCCCATAATCCCAAATATTGTAACTAATCCTCTATGAGAAATAAAGATTCTGCAGTTTTTAACAATTTGTCCTATAAACATTAAAATTTGCAAAAAATGTATTATATTCAATTATAGAATATTCATTATTATTTATAAATTCTAAATATTAAAATAATCTATTTATCTAAAAAATGGCAAATAGTACCAAAACCTATATAATCATCGCCAAATACCTTTCGGTCACAAATCGTTACAGTTTTCTAGACAAACAAATTTGTCTTAATTTTCATACATTTAGGGACGAAAACGTTTTGTGTACAAATGATAATTTTTTCTTTAAAATTTGCATATCTTCGGTGACAAAATCACATTTTTCAACTACAAATTAGATACCACTTTAGAGACAATTAGAATTGTCACTAATCAAGATAAAAATTAGTGATAAATTTGTTTCGTCGGTATTAAGAATTTATTTAGTGACGAAAGTTATTTCTACTACAAAAAAGTTGAAGTTTTTCTGACAAACAAATTCGTCACTGATTTAATATATTTGGGGACAAAATAATAAATTTGTCACTAATGTAACGTCATTTAGTGACGAACCACTAAATCGTCTTTGTAAACTTTTAGTGACCCATTTATGGCTACGAAGAATTGGCGAAAAAAATTTGGTCAGAAAAGATATTTAGTGACGAAATAAAGCCTTTTAGTGACAAAGACATTTGTTGCTATAAATCAAATTTGTTGTAGTGTATGTTGAAGCAATTGTTGGAGTCGTGCAAGTTAGAAAGGGACAAATTGTTGAAAAAAGTTGAATATTTGGAGGTTGCAAAAAATATTGAATTGAATAAAGCAAGGAAAATCGAAGATAAAGTGGTTAAAATGAAGATGTTTATTTTGATTTCAGTTGCACTTTTTGTTGAATTTGTTGCGGCAATGTGGATGAAGTAAATTCTGTAAAAGAAAGATGGCATATGATCGATATTTCACTTCCTAGTTCTTGTAATACTTAGACGTTTCTATGCTCTTATCTACTGAATTTTAGCCATTGTAAAATAATGACATATGTTAATGTATGTTCCAAGTACTAGTGTGTTGATATTGTATCTATTGTCCCTTTTTAATGCTCCTATCTACTGACTTGTACTAGTTCAAATTGTTCAATTCCTTTGCCAAAGATGTAAATAAAACATGTTTTCTTCTAAATACTTGAAGACACTTCAATACAGACACTTGAAACATAGACACCTGAAGACAATGCTTACAATAATTAAACTACAACTTAGAGTTTAGAATTAACAACTTACAATATTGAACTCCAATATGGCAACTTACAACTTCGAAACAGTTAGATTAATATGGCATCCAATTTCAGTAATTACATTGCCAAAAACATACACTTCTTCACAGTAACTCCAGTAATTACATCACCAAAAATACACACCAAAAAAATTGTAATTACAGTAATTACTTCAGTGGATTATAATATGATATCCAATGACAATATTCAGAACCAACCATTAATCATAGAATACTAAATGGGAGATAACTGTCTATAAGTTTGTAGTAAATACACCCCACACACAACAAATAAATTCCAGCTTTATCTTTATTTTTTTCTCCTTGATTTTAGCTTCCCAATTTTTTCTTGCCCTTGTTTTTCAAACTAATTTGCATTTACAGTAGTCTTCCCCTTCCACTGTAATGTTGGGGCTGAATATGGTAGATCTATTGGCACACTAACACCATTGTGATCACCAGTGAAGTTGATTGACCTTATTCTAGCTTTTATTTGTGCATGTTGTCTCATCCTGAGCCTTGTAGTTACTTCTAATGTAACTCTTGGCCTAAGCACAACATCTTCTTCATGTCTAACTCTTGACCTAAGCATTCTTCCAGGTGTAGGCATGAACTTAATCCCATTGTCCTGACTTGGTTGAGTGGCTTGAAGCACTGAACAATTGATATCATTTTCAACTTTAGGTGCTGAACTGTCCTGATTTGGTTCAGTTTCATGATCTATCAAACAACTTGGCCTCTTCCTCTGCTGCTTTCCTTTTGAATTTTTTGTAGCAGGTGTTGAACTGGTGGCAGTTTGCTCAGTTGTTGCAGTAGGTGCTGAACTAGTGGCAACCTGCTCAATTCTTCCACTCTTACTTTGCTTCTTTCCCTGATAAAGATAGTTAAAAATACAAGTTAGAAAATATTCTTCATGTATAGTATTTAATACTTTGAAGTTTATGTAAAACAATAACCTGACCACAAGTCCTTGCATTATGAGTTATTTCTCCACATTTGCTACAAGTCATGATTCTTTCTTTTCAAGACTGTGACCACACTCCTTGTCTTTTAATTGCCTCATCCTTCTGCCTATCTCTCTTAACCTTAGGTCTTTCAGCCAATTTTACAAGCTCTGGAGGCTTAATTGCTTGAGATTGTTCAATCTTCCAAAACTTTTTTCCCCTGACAGGCTTGATATTGTGCCTATAAGTCAGTAGAAATGTCTCCTTGATATACCACTAGTTGGTTTCTGTCATTGGATCACCAGAGTCATGAAGTATAGCTCTAAGAGCATGTGGACATGGGATTCCTGTAAGGTTCTATGACCTATAAGTGCACTTCTTCATAGCCAAATTGACATAATGCTTATCAGATCCTTTTGTAACTTCATAGCCATTTTGACCATTTACATTTACTTCACAGGCTGTTTGAGCAATCTGTAGGTACTCATTGTACAAGTCCATGCATTTTGGACTGAAATCATGTCTCCAACTCCTAACTTCTTCTTCATGTTCTCTTAATAGGTCCGTGGTCTTGATTTTGATGTCCTCTAGCATCTTGATTATAGGCTTATGCCTTGCATCCACAATCCACTTGTTTAAGGATTCAGTTAAGTTATTATCAACCGACTGATTCTCGCATATTGTGTCCATATATGCTCTACACCATGCCTGAGGTAGGTACCTCAACAAAGCCTCTACAACATCTTTGTTCAAGTCCCCTAATTTTTCTAGCCGATTTTTGAAATCTTCTGCATATGTGCACCATACACACCACCATAAAAGCTTCTTGTTTTTCCCAATATTGTACCGTTTGTACTAGTTAGACTCAATATGTCTAACACAATACCTGTGATGTGCCTAAAGAAGGACTGTTTTGACTGCATCAAGTAGTCCCTGCAATGGTTATCCAAAACATAAAAAGCTGGTCAAAAACATATATCAAGTAAAAAGTAAACAGAAGACTGAATAAAAGTAGACAAAATTGTTTAGAAACTTTACCTTTTGCATATCTGACATGAAGGTTATTCTTTCCCCTTCCTTGAGGTCCAAAGAAGATTAAGCAACTGCAGGAACCAATTCTAAGTATTTTTTGTCTCCTTATCAACAACTGCTGATGCCAAAGGGTAAAAATAATTCTGTGAATCCTGTCCAACTGCCACTAATAGTTGGCCTTTGGCTTTGCCCTTCAAAAAAGTACCATCTAGACCAATAAAAGGTCTCAATCCTAGATTGAAACCCATCTTCAAAGTATGTAAATGCACATACATCCTCAATAACCTTCTTCTTCCTTCTTCAAGTGCACTCTTTGAAAGTGTAACAACCACATCACTACCAGGGTTACTTTCCCTCAATTCATTGGCATAAACCTCAAGTTTATTGTACTCATCTGAAAAACTACCATCTAGTGACTCCAATACCGTCCTCTTTGTCCTCTTGCACTTTCCATGACTAATATTTAGCTCAAATATTCTCTTCAAATATAACATCATTTCCCAAATCGTGTACTTAGGATTATCCTGTAACTTTTTCTTGAAATATTGTGCAATGGTACTAAAATCAATAGTTTTGTTATGAAATACAGTGCCACAATCCTGTTCAACATTTAATGTCTTAATTTTAACCCCAACAAATTTTTCTTTTGATATTAAACAAACAAAGGGACAACCAACAATATCACAACTATACCTAAGCCTTTCTAGGTCACTGTTCTCCAATTTCAATCTTTTCTTGTTAGCCAGAGAATATAACTTTATACACTGCTTCCGGTATGTCCTTAAATGACATACCTTTGTATAACTCTTTGTAGTCACTAAGTTTTCAGTTATTTACCATTTCTTTTGTGCTTTAAGTGCTTCTAATTCTTCAGAGTTGTATCCTTTAGAATTAGTACTAGAGTCAGATCCTACATCATTTAAGCTACAATCAGTACCAACATCATCCATAATTTTATTAGATTCTTCTTCATATTGTACAATATTGGGAATAGAGTAAATAGGGGGTTCACATTCATCTATACCAAATAGGTTCACTATATTAAATTCATTGCATATTAACTTTTGTAAATGTCTAATACCATTATTCCCTTCAATCACATAAAATTTACTAGATGGGGCAACACCTATAAGTTGTTGAACCCCTAAAAATCCTAGCTCATTTGTGAATTCATTCACTATCTCTATATTTGAAAGTAAGTCGGAGTTATAACCTGTCCAAGTCTTCACCAATTTTTCTGTGTAGACAACATTAGGCCTAGTAATTGAATATTAAGTCAACTAGCACCATCTCCAACACCTATCAAACACAACAAAACAATATACCACTTAGAAAACATAAAGTAATCAATGTAAAGGTCACTAGTGAGAAAAGAATAATTAATGCCAAAAAGAATAAATTTTTATGACAAGAGGTCTCCCCTAAAGAAGAATAAAAAATACCCGAATACTTTAATCAAATGGCGACACAATTGGGGACCATCGTTGTTAAAAAGCAATGAAAAAGTGTGGAATCTTCAGACAATACAAATATACTTTATTAACAAAGATAAAAAACAAACCCCACATAACCCCACAAAATCCCACAAAACAGAGAACTACAATAATAAATAAACAACAGAGGCGTAAACCATGCATGCAAACACTAGAAACATACAAGAAATAAGAATATATCATTAAAATTGCAGAAACTTAAGTTGGATATAGATGAAACCCAAGAAATCGAAAACCTAGAATAAAAACCCTAAAAAACGAAAAGAAAACTAAAAGGATGAAATACTAACAGAAATAATATAGTAGAGACGAATGATTTTAATGGAGGAAGGTATTATCTTTATGGCATTTGTTGTTCATTGGCAATCAACAAAGAAGAGAGAGGTTAGAGAGATCTAAAGAGTGAAAGAGAAAGAAGAGAAATTGAATGAAATGAGTTTATTTTGTGTTATAAACCACATGTTACAGGTTATGGGCATGGGGTTTCGTGGAGCGGGTCGCTTAATATGTGCCCAGATGTAAAAAGGGCACGGATGAGTGCCACATGTCACCTCCGTCTAATTAAGGATACATTTGTGAGAATAGTAAGACAGTAGAGAATTTTATGGCCCAATAGTATAACGGGGGACAACTTTAAATAATTTATCATAGTAGAGAGGCAGATCATATCCTTTTCCGATTTAACTTATATATAAAATGGTCGAACAAAATTGTTTATTTATCACTTGTCAAAATTACATCTCAAAATACAATTAGACTGCTCTCTAACTGTCCTTACTATCACTTATTTACAATCTAAGCTATACATTTTCTCTATAAAGTTTTTCTATCCAATCTTTCTCTCTACTTGTATGTCTTCTTCTCAATGCTTCAAGTGCTTTATGCTTATCTGATTGCATAGCTGCCCAGGTCGTATCACCTTATGTTCCCATAGAGCTAAGTGTCTTGCTCTCCATATGTTATAAACTACAGCCGCTAGTATGGCTAACACAATTGCCTTGCATGTTTTCCCTTTGATTTGTCTGGTCATTCTTCTGCCTAGACCTTGCAGCTCCATATTTCTGGTGTCTATGTTTAACCAACTCAGCGTGTCTTCTATGCACCTCCTCGCAAGTGGACATTCAAAGAACAAGTGAGCAACTATTTTTTCTGCATTTCCATATATCACACAAAGTCTGTCTTTGTTAATTCCTATTTGTTTCAGCCTTTCTTTCGTCAAGAGTTTGTTATGTGCCACTAACCAACAAATTAGGTTGTGTTTTGGCATGTTCATCTTGTTCCATACCCACCCTCGCCAAGGCCAGTCCTCCTTAGCCCTTTCTTCCAATCATAGCCACTTCTTATTGTATAAGCTCCACTAGTAGTTAGCCAGTGATTCTGTGTGTATCTATCAGCAAACTTATCTCTTATAGTACATATTTTTTTCAAGTACCAGCTGCAGTCTGTTGTAGGCTTGTACTGTCACCAATATCTCCCTTTTAAGTAAATATGGTTTACCTATCTGACCCACAAATTATCTATTTTTGATGCTATATTCCATACATACTTTGCTATAGCTGCGTCATTCCAGACTGCAGTATCATTTACCCCTAAACCTCCCTGTTTTTTTCCCCTACATACCAAGTCCCATGCTACCGGAGATGGCTTGCTAGTGTGGACTTTTCCATCCCATAAGAATCTCCTACATATTCCTATAATGCTTTTGATGACTTTCTCAGGCAGTACAAAAAATGGATGCCCAGTATGAGTGTATGTGCATTAGTACTACATTAACCAATAGTACTCTCCCTGCATATGCCAAATTTCTTGTCCCCAGCTTTTAATCTTCATTGTCATCTCATCTACTAAAATTTCACAATCTAGTGCTGCCAATTTCTTTGGTGATATGTGTACTCCAAGATATCTAAATGGTAGAGATCCCCTCTTGTATCCTGTTAGTTCACATAAATCCTGCAAGCATTATTCATCCATATTTGCACTGAATATATTGGACTTTGTAGCATTTGTAGTAAGTCCAGATACATTTGAGAAGCTTTGTAGTCCTCTCAACATTAGTACTATAGCTTGAAACTCCCCTTTGCAAAACAGTAATACATCATCTGCAAAGCAGAGATGGTTTAGCTGCAACCCTTTACATTTTGTATGATAAGTAAACCCCTCTTGGTCAGCCACCATTCTCATGATTCGAGTAAAATACTCCATACGTATTACAAACAACAGTGGGGATATTAGATTCTCTTGTCTTAGTCCCCTCTTTCCTACTATGCAACCATACAGACCACCATTAATTGCTATTGTATATTGTGTAGTTGTGATGCACCTCATTATCCAGCTTATGAATTGGCTTGAAAAATTCAGTGCATATAGCATTTCTTCCACAAATCCCCATTCCACTAAGTCATAGTCCTTCTTGAGGTCAATTTTTATAAGACAACTCTTAGTTGTATTCTTCCTATTATAGAGTCTCACTAAGTCTTGACAAATTAGGATGTTCTGAGCAATATACTACAAATGCACTTTGATTTTTAGAAATTATCCCAGGCAGTACCTTCCTTAATCTTTGACATAACATATTTGATATTACCTTGTACACAGTGTTGCAGCAAGCTATTGGCCTATTGTCTCCTACTGAATCTGCATGAGTCCCTTTTGGAATAAGTGTAATGACAATATTATTCAGCACTTTCAACAGTTTCCCAGTCTTGAAAAATTCCAAACTGCTGTAGTTACATCCCCTCCAGTTATTCTCCAACTATCTTTGAAGAATTGACTCCCATATCCATCTGGACCAGGACTCTTATCCCCTGCAATTTTCCATAATTCTTGCTTTACTTCCTTCTCTGAGTAAGGAGCCACTAGTATTTTCCTATCTTCTTAAGACACCACAACCCACTTCTTCACTAAGTTACTACACACATGATCTCTATCATCTTTACTTGTGCCTAGTAGAGATGAAGAGAATTCTGTAAAAGTATTTGCAATATTTTTCGTTTCTGTGATATTTTCTCCATTAGCATTCCTTATTGAGAAGATTCTATTATTGTTTCTCCTTGCCTTTATACAATTGTAAAAAAACCTTGTGTTTTGATCTCCTTGCACTACCTATTGTATTTTACTCTTCTGCCTTAGGTACTGATATCTAGCATCTTCCTAGCTACTATATGCCTGTGCTAATTCCTTCTCTTGTTTATGCAGCTCATAGTCGATAGGACTTGCCTGAATTCTATCTTGGCATGCTTGAAGTTCCATCTTTGCTTGATCTGCTTTCTTTTCAACTTCACTAAATCTATTCTTGTTGATCTTCCATAGTACTTTTTTTAGTCTGTTCAGCTTCCCCACTAGTTGATATTGCTTGCATCCTAGTATCCTTTCTTGCCAGCTTTCCTCTACCTTTTCTAAGAAATCTGGAGCCATACTCCACATGTTAAAATATTTAAACTGTTTCTCCTTCCTGTTCTCTCCTTTTTCCTAGATGATAATAGCAGGACAATGGTCATACAACCCTTCTTCCATATAATGAACTGTGGAAGCAGGGAGTATTGCTAGCCAATCACTATTAACTAGTACTCTATCTATCTTGCTCATTACTTTATCATCCCCTTCTTGTTTGTTATTCCAGGTGAAATAAGCCCCAGTAGATTTTAGGTCATACAAATCATAATTCTCCACACACTTCTTAAAATCTCTAATTTCAGCCACATTGACAGGACTTCCAATCCTTTCCTCTTTAAAAAGGACACAGTTGAAATCCCCCATTATAATCCATGGCCCCTGGACTTGACTACATATTGTCCTTATTTCCTCCCATAGTTCTCTTCTGAGGGCTTGATCATTGAATCCATACACTACAGTTATGTACATCTTCTCATTCCTTCCTCTATGTTTTACCAAACAGTGAATTACTTGAGCAGTTACTGTTATTATGTCAACCTCATATATTTGAGGTTTCCATAGTAACCAAATCCGACCCCTTGGATGTTTATGCAGGTTTGTACTGAAAGACCACCCATTACAAAGAGTAAGAGAGGCTTGTTGGGCCTTTGTTCTCTTAATCTTTGTCTCTAGGAGTCCAAATAATCCAGCCAATTGTACATAAATAGGTTTACTTCTTTCTACTTGGCTGTCCTATTTAGACCCCTTATATTCCAGCATCCAATATTACCCATTAGGTAGGGGGTTTCCCCCACCCTTTCCAATGTTATGGCCCAAACTAGCTTGCTTATCTCCAGGGTTAGATGAGCTTGCTATGTTTCCATTTTCTCTAGTAGTGTCATCACTGTTCTTTGCTAATATTGTATATGAATTCCCAAGTGTCAGAGTCATCTCTCTTGCCCTTGTTAATGTATTGCTTTTCCCTTTCTTCTTTTGCTGCATCATCACCTCTATCTCCGTTGCTTTACTATTTTCATTTCCTGCTTTGTCTATGTTATCCTTGGGCCTTTCCTACTCTCTCTTGTCATTTTTTTGTTGATCATTCTGACTTTGTTTTTGTTGTTCCTTTTCTTCCTCCTTCTTCATGTTCCTTCTGCAATCTGTTTGTTTATGCCCAAAAATATTACAGGTGGGACAATGTACTAGTTTTCATTCATACACTACTCTTTATTCTATAATCTTCCCATATTCATTTTTAAACATGATTGTTGATGGATACTGTTGATTAATTGATACCTCAACAAGTATCCTAGAAAATGTAAGTCTTTCCTTTTGTGATGTAGCACTATCTGCCTTCAATGGTTTTCCTACCATTCCTGCAATTTTAGTAAGTGCATTCTTCCCCCAGCATTTGATGTCCAATCCTATTAGCCTAATACATATATGAATCCTATCAATTTTCTCCTTTTTCATATCAATGTCCTGCTTCCAAGGCTTGATTACTATTGGTTTTTATCAAACATCTGGACTCCTTCCTCAACTGTTCTATTTCTAGCTTCTTCAGATTGAAATCTCACAAGAAAAACTCCCTTATTCACTACTGCAACTTTGTCAATTCCTATATTTCCCCAAGTTCTTTTGAAATAACCTTCCATAACTGCTAGAGGTGGATTAGATCCCAGCACATAGCAGATCACTGCTGATTTCCAGTACTCGACCTCCTCCTTAATATCGTCAATTGTGATTTTCACATTTTGATATGTCAATTCCTCACTACTCAAGTCGAGTCCTTCAATTTGAGGAATCGGCCTCACTACATTACTCCGTGAATTCACAGTTTGTTGCGATTTTTCCGCCTCTGCTTCCTCTATCGCTTCTTCTTCTACCATATTCGCCCATGAGCTCTTCCCGCTACTCTGCATGTTGCTGTTTCCACTTCTATTTACCAATTTGCATTGGTTTGGCGTCTGATCCATCGTTCCTTTTGCTAAATTCAGCGGTGCAATTTCTTGGAGCACATTAATACTTTTAGTTTTCTTCGCATCTGTAGATTGCGGTACATTCTGCTTTCCTCCATTTGTGACATTGCTCTGCCATTGTTTTTCTCCTCCTCCAGCTTTCGATTTCCTACCCATGATCAGCTTTCACTGAGAGGAAATTTTCATTCTAGAGAGAGAATTTTTTCGGTGTTTAATTTCCTTTTTTTCACGATACAAAGACAATTATATACAGTTTAATTTTCCGGCGAAGGATATACGCTTGACCACCCTTGAAACATAGGTTTGCTACGCTACTGGTAATAGTGAGTTAGATATCTTAATCAGTTTACCAATTAATATTTTGCATAAAAATAAATCTACAATTACTTTATAAGTGACCACATTGTGTAATGTTTTTAACACAACAAGTGCTGAGGTAAGGTATTATAATACCTATGTGTATAATTTTATGACCTATGGCTGCAGAAAACAGCAATAGTGCAGACGAGTTAATATATTTGTTAACATTGTATTATTCAAATTGTCACAATGCCGAATCATTCAAACTTTCAAATATGTCTTTTTAAGATTTCCTTTCGTTTGAAAAAACGGTAAATTAGAAAGAAAAAAAAGTGCCAATTAATAAACATTTTTATAAGTGATTCAAATATTTGATTGATGTGGATATATTTATCTAAAAAAGCACAAACTCCATCCAAACTACATAACTTACTATTATTAGATTGTGACATTCATTTAACTAATAGCGTAGAACAAACTCATCCAACCTAGGGATTAGGTGGTAAATTTTGTTCGCTCTGCTCCTCTTGATTTTATTGTTTTACAGAGAAAATGGAGCAATTTTTTTATGTAATGATATTTATAATAATAAGATGTGCAACTTTTCGCGTTAGAAAATTTCCGTAAAACGTTTTTTCCCCTAAAACTATATGTACAAATACCGTTTAATGTGATATAGATCCCTTTATGTTACTACGAAGGAAAAGGAAAGGAGAAAAACACAAATATGATACTTTTGTATCACTATTGTTCTTTTTAACCCCGATAATAAAAATTTATGGTAAAAGCCCTTGCCAAAAATTTAAAATACATTGGGCAGGATTTTGCTCGATCGTCACATTGGGCAGGATTTTGCTCGATCGTCACATTGGGCATAATCTTACAACACGCAGCAAATCTGGTGATCGTCAGAATTTTGCCACAAAATTCTAGCTATCACCAGAGTTTTGTGGCTAAAATTCTTGCGATGGACTGCTGTTTGATTTAAAATTCTGCCCATCGTACTTTAAAATTTTGGCGATCAATCAAAATCCTGCTTTAAAAATCTAGTGTGGGGCTATTTTCCCAAAATATTTCTTAATTGGGTTAAAATATAAATAGTGGTTTAAACAAGAGAAAATTATACTATATAGCCACTCTAAAAATAATAGCCGCTAAAATATTTTTTTATATATTAATATATAATGCACAAAAAAATATTTTAAACATAATCAATATATATTTTTTGTATATCAGCTAACGAATGTAATTATTTTTGATCGGTCGGCCAAATATGTAATTTGCCCTTTAAAAAAGGTCCACACAATGGCATTTGGACCCGTTCGAATAGACTTGGACCAGGCCCAAATCATCTAGTGGGCCTCAACTTCTTGCCAACACCAGTAACTTGCTCTAATTTTCTGCAGCAAACTCCTCACTTCTTCAGAGTTCCTCGCGACGGAATCAAAATTTATCTTCATCTGTTCCGCTCTCTCTCTCTCTAGGTATTTTTCTCTCTCAATATTTAATTTGACTAAAACCTTATTATCTTTTGCATTTGGCTATGATTTTGAATGGTATAATACAAATTATAGTGAGTTTTGCTGTGTTTGCTTCATTTCTTTAACAAACTCTCAGCTCCAGTATCAGTTATTTTTTAGTTATTATAATTTGCTATAGTTGTGATGGTGTGTTAATTTGCTGTAATAATCAAAATTCTGAATAAATGGCTAATTACGAAAAGCTCTTATGAGTAGTTATGCCACTGGAGGCAGTGGGTACACGCCTTAATTACTTGTTTAATGATTTATTTTTTTTGTTCCTGTTTTGAGAGCTGATTGTGTGTTGATTTGAAATTGAACTGATCTCTAATTATATTTTTATGTGTTAATGTGGGTTTTCTTGCTAGTACTGGAATTCTATTTCTATATATATTTCCTCTATAGAAGACCAAAAAATTGATTAACTTTTAGCTAATTATTAAAATTAGGGTTTAATTATGGAAATCTATTTTTTTTCTAAGTGAAGTTAGTTTGTAATGCAATTGAAAATAAGAAAGTTAAAAGAACTTATATGTAAAGTATGGTGGAGGATTTGATACGGGTGCGGTGGAACTTAGGAGGATCCGAGCAACATAGCCTATAACGACCATTAATGTTGAAAAAATCAGAAATTAGATTTTACCTTGTAGGTTGCTGATGATAACATGGACATAGTTAAGCTGCAAGAATACTCTGTCCTCCTTAACAGATCTCCCTAATGTTACCAAAAATGTTACTCTTTTCTCTTGCAGATTTTCCTCCTCATAATATTGGTTCTTTTAGTATAGTCTTGATCCATATTAACATTATGTTTTTATAGAATGATTTGTAAGACTGCTTTTATGCCGATAAACTTGCAGTAATACGAGCTATCTAATGTTGATATGTCCTGCATTGAACAAAAGTATCCTTAATTAATCATCTTTTCTGCATGTGAACAGCTACATCTGTGAATTAACGAGACATTTCCTCCATGCAGTTCAGCTGATAATTAAAGGATATCGTGGAAATGGCAACCTATATGTGGAGGAAATATGCAGATTATGTGTACACAAAGTGGGAGAAGACAATTCTATGGGATATGGTCGAACCATTTAGGAGACCAAAATCGTTTACACCTCTTGTCACAATCTATGTTTGTGCATTTTATACAGGGGTTATTGGGGCAGCCATCACCGAGCAACTCTACAAGGTATAGTTGCTTTAGGTCCTTAATTTTGTTACACTAAATGCTTGGCCTTTTGTTTGGAAAAACTTGGAATTGAAACTTCATGAAGTTACTTTTGGAACTTGAAAGCACCACTTGCGTTTTTTGGTTGGAGGGGTAGAGCAGGATTATAAAACCCCCGATATAGTTAGTTGGACAAATGCAGGATTGAGTGGAAATGCATATAATTGTGTCATGTTAGACTGCTCGTGCTAACTTCCTTCACCTTGCTACTTTGTTTAGAAGAGGGTCGTTGAGTCAATGATGAGTTATGAGTTATTATAAATCAAACTCCTAACTTTTGCTACTTGCTCATTTATACATGGAAAGTGCGACTTTAAAGAATGGAAGTTCAACACATTATTTACTTGTCAGAAAAAGAGCTCCACTCATTATTCAGAAGTTTCATTAATTTGATTTTTATAATAAATGGTTCTAAACTATGATTGATCATTTGTTAGTTCATGAACAAGCTTCAGTTATCAGTTTAGTATTTTCAATGTGCAAATCCTATGGTCGGGACTCGTACATAGTTTGATTTGACCTCCCTATCTGAAAAGATATTGCAGTCAAGGTAGGAGAATCATCTGAATTTGTCTTGTCTTATCTAGTCACATTGATCCATTTCTTTTGCTTCTTCTCCTTTGATCTAATTCTTATTTTTCAGTATGTATCTCCTTTTCGGAATAAGTTATCTTTCCCTCTAGCTATAGCCTTTTTTTAAAATGTTTTGTATAAGTCATTACCATTTCAGAAGATAAGTAGCCTACTCATGTTCTGTATCATATGAGCTATAGAGAAGTACTCATTTGTTCAAAGTAGATGACTTTCCCTTGTATATTAAGAATCAAATTTACTTTTTCAGCCTTTAGTTAACTGTTTGTTCTAAATTCTTGTCTTAATGTAAGAGCTTTTCCCCACTATAATAACAGGAAAAATACTGGGAAGAACACCCTGGGCAAGAAGTGCCTCTAATGAAGCCGATGTTTTATGGCGGCCCTTGGAGAGTAATGAGAGGTGATGTTCCTCCTATGGGAAAGTTCAATCTCTGAGCAGCAGTCAGTTGATAGTTATAAGGTATCTAATATAAGCTCTATGAAAAGGAAAAGTAGCGAGATATGTTGTAGGTGCACACGAGTTCAAAATTCTATCTGTGAACCAAGTTTAGTATATACGTAGAGAGAAGGGTAGAAGGGCATATCCATTATTCACTGAAAAGGGAAAGATACCACTTTCTTTGCATTTATCGTGTGTTTATATTTGACCTATCCTCACTTGTAAAGATTTTAATCTAGCTGTTTACTATGTTGTCGGGCATTTTTCTGATCCTAACTGGGTTGTTTAGGGCTAGTCTGCTAGTATCTTGTCGTTATTCCTGCAAGTATTACGGCTACTTCTTACTATCTTCCGCTTCAGTTTTCTAGTATCCTGTCGTGGTTATTGCTTGTTGCTATTGCTAGTGCTATTGCTAGTGCTATTGCTTTCCTCCATCTATTATTTCTAGTTCTTACATTGTTGTTAATCATTTTTCTGGCTATTATTGTTGATATTTGATTGTTTTTATTCATCCTCTCGAGCCGAGGATCTTTCGGAAATAGCCTTTCTACCTCCTCAGATAGGAGTAAAGTTTGTGTACACACTACCCTCCCCAGATCTTACTTGTGGTATTTCACTGGGTTTATTGTTATTACTATGTTGTCTGAGATAGATGGGTTATAAAAAGTAATGAGAAGTGACTTGAGCAGCATTTGCGCTACAGTTACACTACTGCAAACTACTGTAAGAGAAGTAGTTATAACCATATACCAATTAACAAAAGCGTTACTGCTGTCTATATAGGTTTCTAATGTTTACTAATCTATTTTGGCCCTTCCCCATCTTTTACTTCCCCTTGTCTTTCTTCTTATTTTAAATTGGTGATATTCTTTTCAAGAGAAATTTCATTACATTTCTAGTTTTTTATTTGTGTTTTTATAAAATATCAAAGCAAATTATTTAACACGGCTGAATTTCCCAGAATGTATAAAGTTTGATGTCCATAAAACACCAAAAACATAAAGTTCAAACAAAACGTAGGATAATTTATTGGCATTTTTTCCATCAATATCTGGAAACTTTGTCCTAAGGACATATACTTTTTTGGAGTGCTTTCTCTTTACAATTGTTGTTGCAGATTACTGAAATGACGGTACATGCTTAGTGGTCCATGAAGTGGGTTGAGAATCGAGTTCAAATTTCAGCGAAAGCAAAAAAAATTAGGTGATTTCGAGCTCGTTTGGATGAGCTTGTTGTAAGTGACTTTTAAGCCAAAAGCCATGAGTTAGGAATTCTAACTTTTGACTTTTGACTTAATTTTTGTCACTTTTGCTTAAAAATACTTTTTTACTTTATCCAAACACTACAAAATGACTTAAAAACACTTTTGGCTTAAAAACACTTAAAATATGAGGTTTTGACACAGTTACCCATAAAAAGAAAACTATTTACCCTTGTTTACCCATTTGTTTTCTACCCATAAACTAATTACATTTCATATCCATAGTAGTTTTTTCTGGGGAATTTTTTCTTTATTTTTCAATTCTTTTTTATTTCTATGCTTCTTTCCTTTTTTATTTCTTTTCTCCTTTTTTTTTCTCGTTTTCTTCTTATTTTTTTCTTTTTTCCTTTTCTAATTTCATTTAACTTCTTTTTTTTTATATTCTTTTTCTCTTCATAATCTAATTTCATTTACTGTTTTCACTATTTTTTATTATTCTTTTTTTTTATATTATTACTAAAGAAAAATCAAATTGTGTACCAATTAAATGTAGCTAATACAATCAAAAAATATTAACTAACATATGATACCCGTATAGTATATAACTATACCAAAAGGGTATACAATTGTACGCAAAGAGTTAAAAAAAATTAATTCAATTATTAAACTGAAATAATATTATTGTCAATAAAAAATTCAAAAAATTCTAAAAGGATCTAATTGTAAGAGTATACCGTTACATTATATAACATATTATAATATTTTTTTTTTATGCATTGTCAATTTGCCCCTCACGCTGGGTAAAAGCTTAAAACAAATTAAAAGGGAAAATGCAAGTGAATTTACAGGTAATAAGTATACTATTATAGTATATTGTATGCTATTACAGCATACTGTAATAGTATATTGCATATTATTACAGTATACAATAACAATATATTGTATACTATAATAGTATAATGTTGCAGTATAACTATATACTCTTATAGTATATTGTATACTGTAGCAGTATATTGTTAGTTAACTGTGTTCTTTTTCGATTATTACTATATACCGTTATAGTATATTGTAAACTATAATAGTATACCGTTGCACTATAGCTATATACTCCTACAGCAAATTGTATACCGTAGTAGTATACTATTGGGTAGCTATGTTCTTCTTCGATTTTCAGCTAAATATTTCGCAGATTAAGACCCATTTCCTTCGAACTAATAAATATCTAAACAGTTAAACCCATCAACTCTTCTGTTAATGGTAGAAGAAGTATTTTCTACTCTTGCAAAATCCTTAACAACAATAGCTAAACGATATGCTCGTCAGATTCAGAGGCAAAGCAGTAGCTGTATCTCAATATTTCTACTCAACAAGTGCAACCCCAGCTCCTGCCCCGACACATTTCTTGGTAAAATACCTGGTTAATTCTCTAGGATTCTCCAAAGAAGAAGCAACCTCTACATCGTCCAAGGTAACTTCATGGAAATCCTTAAAAAATCCTGATTTAGTCCTCAATTTTTTGGAACAAACCGGTTTGGACAACACCCAGATGAAAAAAATTAGTTTTTAGCGCACCAAAATTGCTATTCCATGATTTTCCCAAAACCTTAAAACCCAAATGAATAAAAAAAAACAGTGCTAACGAGCAAGAAAACGGATGCGCTAAAGCGCAACTTCACGCAGCTGCTGCGCCCTTGCTTCTTGCTTTCGAGCCAGAGCTTGCTGGGTAGTGAAGTGGTCCGTGAAGGTTAAATAAGACTTGTGTTAAGCAAGCAGAGTAGTCAAGCCAGAGAGGAAAAAAAGCAAGAAGCTGTTTTCGTTCGATCGACGGAATCAATCGTACTTTCACTGCTGTGGATAAATAGTTTAGGCCTCATGGGTAGGAGTAATAAATAGTTTGGGCCTGAGCATTAAAGGGTAAATAGTTTGGAATTAATGGGTATAAAGTGAGATTTTCTCCTTAAAATAAGTCAATCCAAACGGGCTCTTCTTCTCATATGTTCAGGCCTTACTGGATTGAATTACTTAGTACTTGTGTTAGTAGAAGGTAACAGGTGCCCCATAAAATCTAGGCGCATGTAAGCTAATCGGGATACCACAATTATCAAAAGAGATTATTGAAATGGCCTAACCACAGAGGGACAACTCTTAACAAGTTTAATAAAGCACCCCAGCACACTGAACTCGACATGTCAATTAGGTTGGGTTGGGTTAGAACTTAGACGGGAGAAATTCAAAAATAGCCAGATTTACAACTGGTCGTTCAAAAATAGCCCAGTTTCAAAAGTAATCGAAATTTAGTTACTTTTCATGTAAAGATAAATCTGAGCGAAACACTGTTCAAAACCCGAAAATACGCTAGTATATTATACTGGAGTTCCAGCATAAGTATACTTGAATTCCAACATATTATACTGGAGTTCCAGGATAAGTATGTTGGAACTCCAGTATAATATGATGGAGTTCCAGCATAAATACTCTAGAACTCTAGCATAATATACTGGAGTTCCAACAAGTATAATTGTCCAGTATAATATACTGGAGTTTGGAGCACCGGTGCTCCAGTCTCCAGTATATTATACTGGAGTCAGTAAAGTATACCGGTCCACTATAATATGCTGGAGTTCATATACAAGCGCACCGAACTCCAGTATATTATGCTTGACCGATCTCTGTTGTAGCAAAATAGTAGCTATTTTTCATTGATTTCGTAAACACTGGCTATTTTTGAATGACCAGTCCGAAAACTAATTATACCGTCCTATTTTTACAAATAGACCCCAGCCCGTCTCCCATGGGTTCCAGGGACAAGTTGGAGCGGGCTCAGCTTAAGGAGCCCAGTTGGGAGTTAGGCCACTTTGGCATTTGGAGTGCTTGGCACATGTCATGACCCATTAAGTGAAGGGAAAATGATATTGTATAACCACTTTTAAAATAATAATCGAAAAATATATATTTTTTGTATATATTTATATTTCTGTATGTTATATACAAAAAATATATAAATTTTATACACTTTTGCGGCTATCCGGTGTAAATAGTTTCGGCTATAGCCACTTTTGAGCCGGGCAAGTTCAGGTTTAGTTGGGCTGGGTCTATTGATCTGTAACTATTTTATTTTAATATAAAAAGTAAAGTGTTGGACTTAGAGACAAGAATATGAAAACAAAATTTGGTATTAACTTTCAAATTTCAAAACATTACAATTTGCAATTGGCATTTTGAATTTTAAACTTGGAAGTACGTTAAATCTTTAAAATATTGAAATAAAATTTACACAGCTAGAAAAATACACCGCATTAGCTTAGGTATTATAGGTCACAAACTTTTTCTAATTGAAATAACATATAAAATATTGAAGGGAACATATTGTTATTGGAAAAATATTCCTGGAGCTAAACCCTTAGCAGCTATGTAATGAATTCAGGGGACGAGCTTCGAAGCACCGAAAATTTTGTGGGCCCATAAAACGATCTATTATTGTTTCACCATGACTATTTCTCATTTTTTGACACTTTAGGGTCATAAAACAGGAATTCAGGATGATTTTCATTTCTTTCATGTGTTAATGTCCATGCCATCTTTATGAATTCGGGCGACGGGCTCCGAATCGCCTAAAATTTTGTGGGTCCACTAGAAACAACCTAATGAACAGTAGGAATAGCTTCGCCATGATTGTTTCTCATTTTTTGGCGTTTTAGGGCCATAAAATAGGAATTCAGGACGATTTTCAATTGTTCGTGTACTAATGTCCCATCATCATCATGAATTCAGGCAACAGGTTATGAATCGTCTAAAATTTTGTGGGTCCATCAGAAACGACCTAATGAATAATAGTTATTGTTTCGCCATGACTATTCCTCATTTTTTGGCACTTTAAGGTCAGGAATTCAGGACGATTTTCAATTTTTCGTGTGTTAATGTCCATGCCATCTTCATGAATTCGGGCGACGGGCTCTGAATCGCCTAAAATTTGGTGGGCCCACTAGAAACGACCTAATGAACAGTAGGAATAGCTTCGTCATGATTGTTCCTCATTTTTTGGCGTTTTAGGGTCATAAAATAGGAATCCAGGGCGATTTTAAATTATTCGTGTACTAATGTCCACGTCATCGTCATCAATTCAGGCAACGGGATATGAATCGCCTAAAATTTTGTGGGCCTATCAGGAACGACCTAATGAACAATAGTCATTACTTTGCCATGACCGTTCCTTTTTTTGGCGTATTAGGCCATAAAATAGGAATTTAACATGATTTTTAATATTTAGCGTGCTATTGTCCACACTATATGCATGAATTCGGGCGATCGACTCCGAATCACCTCATATTTTACGGGCCCATAAAAAACAACCTAATGAACAATAGTCATCGTTTCGCCATGATCGTTCCTTATTTATTGGAGTTTTAGGGCCTTAAAACATGAATTCACGACGATTTTCGAGTTTTAGGGCCTTAAAAATGGTGTGCTATCGTTCACACCATTTGCATGAATTTGGGTGACCGGCTCTGAATTGCTTGGAATTTTCCGGGCCATCATAAACGACCTAATGAATTAGTCATCGTTTCTCCATGATTGTTCCTTATTTTTTAGCGTTTTAGGACAATAAAATAGAAATTCAGCACGATTCTTTTATTTCTCGTATGTTATAGTCCACGTCATCTACATGAACTCGAGTGACTGACTCCGAATCGTTTAAAATTTTGCAGACCTATCAAAAACTACCTAATGAAGAATAGTCATCGCTTCGCCATGACCATTCCTCATTTTGTGGCGTTTTAGGGCCATAAAATAGGAATTCAGGACGATATCCAATTTTTCGTGTGCTATAATCCATACCATCTGCATGAACTCGGGCGTCTGGCTCC
This sequence comes from Nicotiana tabacum, assembly GCF_000715075.1. NCBI lineage: Eukaryota > Viridiplantae > Streptophyta > Magnoliopsida > Solanales > Solanaceae > Nicotiana > Nicotiana tabacum. Next base: position 200,795,823 of record NC_134087.1, read on the forward strand.
GAACCGCCTAAAATATTGTGGCTCAATCAGAAACGACCTAGTGAACAATACTTATCACTTTTTCCATGGACGTTTCTTGTTTTTTGGCGTTTTATGCCATAAAAGAAGAATTAAGTACGATTTTCGATTTTTCGTGTGCAATAGTCCCTGCCATCTGCATAAACTTGGGTGTCCGGTTCCGAATTGCCTAAAATTATGCGGGTCCGTGAGAAATTACCTAATAAACAATAGTCACCGCTTCATTATGACCGTTCCTCATTTTTTGGCCCTTTTAGGCCATAAAACAAGAATTCAGGATAATTTTTTATTTTTCGTGTGTTATAGTCCATACTATTTGCATGAACTCGGGCGACCAACTCCAAATCACCTAAAATTTTGTGAAACTATCAGAAACAACCTAATAGAGACTAGTCATTGCTTTGCAATGATCGTTCCTCATTTTTTGGTATTTTAGGGCGCTATGATAGGAATTCAACACGATTTTCGATTTTTCATGTGCTATAGTCCACGCCGTCTGCATGAACTCGAGCGACGGTCTTCGAATCACCTAAATTTTTGCGGGCCCATCAAAAACGACCTAATGAAGAATAGTAATCGATAAAACTATTCTAGGCGATTCTTTATAGCCTCACAAAAGTTTAGGCGATTCGGATCCGGTAGCTTGTATTCATGCAAATGGCATGGACTATAGCACAAAAAAAATTATACATTGGCCCGAATTTTAGTTTTTTTGTTCTAAAATGCCAAAAAATGAGGAATGTTCATCAGAACATTTTTTATGGCCCAGCAAATTTTTAGGCGGTTGAAATCCGGTAGCCTAGATTCATGCAGATAGTGTACACAAAATTTGAAAATCGACTCGAATTCATATTTTTTGGCCCTAAAATTCCAAAAAACTGAGGAAAGGTCATGACAAAGCCATGACTAATGTTCATTTGGTTATTTTTATGGCCCCACAAAATTTTAGGCGATTTGGATTCGGTAGCCTAGATTCAAGTAGATGGCATGGACTATAACATACGAAAATTTGGATATTGGCCCGAATTTTAATTTTTTGGCCCTAAAATACCAAAGAACGTGGAACGGTCATGCAGAAGCCATAAATTTTGTTCATTAGGTCTTTTGTTATGGCTACGTAAAATTTTAGGTGATTCGGATCGGTCGCCCGGATTCATACAGATGAGTGCACGAATGTCACGACCCAATTCCATTATAGGCCGTGATCGCACCCAACACCGTCATCAGGTAAGCCAACACTGATCAATCTAGTGGTTTACCATTTGATTAAAGTACTAAGTGGATAACATGACCTCATTTGTAAAAGATTTAGAAATTTTCAAACGTAACGTAATCAAACGGAAACAAATGAATACAAATCAAAATCATGAAACAAATCCAAAAATCACAAGTCTACCAGTGTATGTGCCAAGACTTGATTTCACAAGTATGTGGCAATCTAGTAAAATGTACAAAAGAATGCTAGCCTACTGTCTGAAAGGAAATAGACAAAAAAAATAAAGCATAAAAGATAGACTCCAACTGCTGTAGAACGGCTCAGAAGGCATCTCAATGTGAAATCTCGAGATGGGGATCAAATCTGCGCACCAGACTAGTAACCAGATGCACCTACCTCAGATCCTATACAATTAAGTACAGAAGTGTAGCGTGAGTACATAAATTATATGTATCCAGTAAGTATCTAGTCTAACCTCGAAGAAGTAGTGACGAGGGGTCAACTCCGACACTTACTAGGGCCAACAACATAATAATATGAAGTTCTAATTAAGTATGATATATAGAGATAGCAATAAAACTCAGAACAAGAAATAACTGAACATTTATTTCATCATATTTAAGAACCCAAAACACTTCCTTCATTTAAACAAATAATCTCTCAAACAATGAATTTATACAAATTATAAAAAGGGCTGCCAGTTCTATTATCACACATGAATTCCACCGAGGACGTTCGACCCGATCCAACATAAATATAAACTGTGCACTGCCGAGGGTCGAATGGTCTGAACCATAGATGCATCTAATTATCCCACTCGCGAATCATACATTCGACGCGGTCAAATATAAATCTGTCAATAAATAATAATCCTTTCTTGATTCTTTTCAAAATAAAGACAATTCAACTTGATGCTTTTAAATCCTTGGAAAATCCACTACTTAATTCCATTTGTTACAATTAACAAATAAATTCAAATAACAGTGTCCACAAAGCATGGTGTAAACCTAAGGCTACCCGGACATAAACAAGAATAGTATCTACGTACGGACTCTCATCACTTCGTGCGTACGTAGCCCTCCACAAATAATAACACATATTAATTAAGTTTACCTATTGGGTAAATTCCCACTTACAAGGTTAGAAAAGAGAACTACCTCATCTCCATGCCTGCTTCCCAATTCAAGAATGCGTTCAAACCTCCAAATTTGATGCCAAACGACTCGAAACTAGTCAAACGTTATATAAACTAACCAATCAATGCTCAAAAGTTCATATCCTCACTATCAAAGTGATCACCCAACCCAAAAAGCAAGATTCCTAAAATTCACCCCCGGGCCCACGTGCCCGGATTTCGGAAATTTTCTAAGAAAGATGTTACCAAAAACCTAGTTTTTTTTATCTAAACCCTTGGTTTTCACTAATTTTTACATGTTAATTTACTCATAATCTACTTGATTTTCATTATTTAACTCATGTTGTGTAGAAATTACTTACCTCAAAGTGCTACGTGAAAACCCTCTTCCAAAAGCTCCAAAAATGCCCAAGAGATGAAGTTAAGTAAACTAAATGGCCTAAGTCCCGCATCAAAAGAGCTGGGCACAAGCCTCTGATGTTGCATTTGCCACACCAGGTTATGCGAGGGTAGCAAATGTGACAAAACACTCGCAAATGCAAAGCCTGGCTTCAGCTGCTAAAGTCGCAAATGCGACGGAGGGGTCGCAAATGCGATCATCGCTGAGGTCGCAAATGCAGCTCAAGCGTTGCAAATGCGAACACTGCCCCAGTCGAGCTTCTTCGCAAACGCGAAACTCTTCTCGCAAATGTGAGATTCACATTTGCGTACTATTTCTCGCATTTGCGAGACCTGCAACTAATGCCAAGAAACACCAGAAATCTTGTGTGCTTCTCATCCCTTAGAAACGTTCGAAACTCACCCGAGCCCTCGGGGCTCCATACCAAACACCCACACAAGTCTAACAACACCATAGTAACTTGCTCGCATGATTGGAACACTGAAATAACACCAAAAACCACGAACCTGACGCCAAAACACATGAATTAACTCATGAACTCAAAAACTTCTAAAAACATTTTCACGCGTCTGATTCCTATCAAATAAACTCAAAATGACGCCAAATTTTGTGTGCATGTCTTAAATGACATTACGGAACTATTCCCGATCTTGGAATTCCGTTTGGACCTCGATATCACCAAAACCCGCTCCAAACCAAATTTAAAGAACTTCTAAAACCTTCGAGAACTAACTTTTACTACTAGGCGCCAAAATGCTCCCGGGTCATCCAAAACCCGATTCGAAAATTCTAGAAAAGAGGAACGGTCATGCCGGATCCATGACTATTGTTCATTAGGTCATTTTTTATGACCCCACAAAATTTTAGCGATTCGAATCCGGTAGCCCGGATTTAAGTAGATGCCATGGATTATATCACACGAAATATTTGAAATTGGCCCAAATTCTAATTCTTTGGTCCTAAAATGCCAAAACACGAGGAACGGTCATGCCGAAGCCATGACCATTGTTCATTAGGTTATTTTTTATGGTCCTGAAAATTTTTAGGCGACTCAAATTCGGTAGCTCAGATTCATGCAGATGGCATGAACTATAGCAGACGAAATTTAGAAATCGGCTGAATTCCTATTTTTTGGCCCTAAAATGAAAAAAGTTAGGAACAGTCATGCCGAAACCATGACTATTGCCATTAGGTTATTTTTGATGGCCCCACAAAATTTTACGCGATTCGTATTCTGTAGCCTGGATTCATGTAGATGACGTGAAATATAGCACACGAAAATTTAGAAACCGGTCGGAATTCTAGTTTTTTGCCCTAAAATGCAAAAAAAAGAGGAACGGTCATGCCAAAGCCTGATTATTATTGTTCATTAGGTCATTTTTAATGGTCCCGCAAAATTTTAGGCTATTCGGATTCGGTAGTCTGGATTCATTCAGATGGTGTGGACTATAGGATACGAAAAATTGTATATTGGCCCGAATGCCAATAAACGAGGAACGGTCATGCCGAAATGATGACTATTGTTTATTAAGTCATTTTTTATGGTCCTGCAAAATTTTAGGCGATTCGGATCCGGCAGCTGGGATTCGTGCTGATGGCGTAGACTATATAGCACACAAAAATTTGGAAACAGATCCATATTCTAGTTTTTTGGCTCTAAAATGCCATAAAATAAGGAAAGGTCATGCCGAAGCTATGACTATTATTTGTTAGGTTATTTTTTATGGCCTCGCAAAATTTTAGGAAATTCGGATTCGGTAGTCCGAATTCATGCAGATGGTGTGGAATATCACACGAAAATTTGAAAAACGGCCTGAGTTTCAGTTTTTTAGCCCTGAAATACGAAAAACAAGGAAAGATCATGCCGATTCCATGACTATTGTTAATTTTTAAGGCCCCGCAATATTTTAGGTGATTCGAATCCGGTAGTCCATATTCATGCAGATGGCGTGGTCAAAAGCACATGAAATTTGGAAATTGGTCCGAAATCTAGTTTGTTGGCCCTACTCTGAAATGCATAAAAAAGAGGAATAGCCATGCAGAAGCCATAACTATTGTTCATTAGGTCATTTTTTATGGCTCCAAAAATTATTAGGCAATTCGGATCCGATAGCCCGTATTCATGCCGATGGCATGGACTAAAGCACACGAAGATCTAGAAATCGACCCGAATATTAATATTTTTGCCCTAGAGTACCAAAAAATGAGGAACTGTCATGCCAAAGCCATGACTATGGTTCATAAGGCCATTTTTGTGGCCCCGTAAAAAATTTAAGCTATTCGGATCCGATAGCCCGGATTCATGCAGATGACATGGACTATAGCATACGAAAATTTAGAAATCGGTTCGAATTCCAGTTTTTTGGTCCTAAAATGTCAAAAAATGAGGAACGGTGCCGAAGACATGCCTATTGTTCATTAGGTAATTCTTGATGCCCCCGCAAAATTTTAGGCGATTCGGATCCGGTAGCCCAGATTCATATAGATACAAGGGTTATAGCACACGAAAATTTGAAAATCGGCCCGAATTCTAGTTTGTTTGCCATTATATACCAAAAATGAGGAGCTGTCATGCTGAAGCTAAGACTATTGTTCAGTAGGGCATTTTTATGGCCCCACAAAATTTTAGGCGATTCAGATCCGGTCGCCTTGATTCATGAAAATTGCGGGGACTATAGCACACGAAAAATTTAGAAATCGGCCTGAATTCCAACTTTTTTGCCCGAAAATGCCAAAAATCGATGAACAGTCATACCGAAGCCATGATTATTGTTCATTAGATCATTTTTTATGGTGGTGATTTGGATCAGATAGTCGGATTCATGCAGATGACGTGGACTACAACGCATAAAAATTTAGAAATCAACTAGAATTCTAATTATTTGGCCCTAAAATATCAAAACGAGGAAGGGTTATGACGAAACCATGACTAATGATCATTAGGTTATTTTTTATGGCCCAACAAAATTTTAGGCGATTCGAATTCGACAGCCCAGATTCATGAATCCGGCTACCGTATCCGAAGCCATGACTATGGTTCATTAGGTTATTTTATATAGTCCTCAAAAAATTTAGGTGATTCAAATCCGATAGCACGGATTCAACATATGAAAATTTGGAAATCATCCGTAATTCCAACAAAATTTTAGGCGATTAAGATTCAGTAGATTGAATTCATGCAGATGCATGGACTATGGCACGCAAATATTTGGAAATCAGCCCGAATTCTAGTTTTTCCCTAAAATGCCAAAAACGAGGAATGGTCATGCCAAAGCCACGACTATTGTTCATTAGGTAATTTTTGATTGCTTCGCAAAATTATAGGCGATTCAGATCCGGTACCCAGATTCATGCAGATGGCGTGGACTATAACACATAAAAATTTGAAAATCAACTGGAATTCCACTTTATTGGCCCTAAAAAGCCAAAATTCGAGGAACCTTGTTCATTAGGTCATTTTTATGGTCCCACAAAATTTTAGGCGATTAAGATACGATAGCCCGGATTCATGCAGATGGTGTGAGCTATAGCACATGAAAATTTGTAAATTTGCTCGAATTCCACTTCTTTGGCCCTAAAATGCCAAAAAGCGAAGAGCGGTAATACCGAAGCCATGAATATTGTTCATTAGGTCATTTTTTATTGTCCCACAAAATATTAGGCGATTCAGATCTAGTAGCCTTGATTTGTGCAGATGGCTTGGACAATAGCGCACGAAAATTTTGAAATCGGCCCAAATACTTATTTTTGGCCCTAAAATTTCAAAAAATGAGGAACGGTCATGCAGAAGTCATGACTATCGTTCATTAGTCAAGTTTTTATGGTCACATAAAATTTTAAGCGATTGGAATTCGGTAGCCCAAATTTATGCAAATGGCACACAAAAATTTTGAAACGTCCCGAATTCCAGTTTTTTGCCCTAAAATTCCAAAAGACAAGGAACAGTCATGCCGAAGCCATGACTATTGTTCATTAGCTCACTTTTGATGGTCCCGTAAAATTTTACGCAATTCAGATCTAACAGTCTGAATTCATGCAGATAGCGCGGATTAACAAACGAAAATTTGGAAATTGGACTGAAGTGTAGTTTTTAGCCTTAAAATGCTAAAAACATGGAACGGTCATACCGAATCCATGACTATTGTTCATCAGGAAATTTTTGATGGCCCGAAATATTTTAGGTGAGTTGGATTCGGTAGCTCGAATTCATGCAGATGACGTGGATTATAACACACGAAAATTTGAAAATCTACCCGAATTCCAAATTTTTGGCCCTAAAAAGGAGGAACGTTCATGCTAGCAATGAATATTATTCATTAGGTATTTTTTGATGGCCCTGGAAAATTTTAGGCAATTCAGATCTGTTAGCTCAGATTCAAGCAGATGGTGTGGATTATAGTAGACGAAAATTTGAAAATCGGCCCGAATTCTAGTTTTTAGACCCTAAAATGCCAAAAAGTAAGGAACGGTCATGTCCAAGCATGACTATTGTTCATTAGGTCATTTTAGATGGCCTAGAAAAATAGACGATTCGGATCTGGTAGCTTAGATTTATACAGATGACGTGGACTATAGAGTACGAAAATTTAGAAATCGGCCTAAATTCCACTAATTTGGCGCTAAAATACCAAAAAATGAGGAAACGTCATTCTGAATCCATGACTATTGTTCATTAGGTTATATTTTTATAGACCTGCAAAATGTTAGGCGATTCGGATCTGATAGCCCGTATTCATGCAGTTGGCCTGGACTATAGCACATGAAAATTTGGAAATCCGCCTGAATTCTTATTTTTTGGCGCTAAAATGCTAGAAAAATGAGGAACGGTCATGATGAAGCCATGACTATTGTTCCTTAGGTTATTTTTTATGATCTCATAAAATTTTACGCGATTCGGATCCTGTAGCTCAGATTCATGCACATGGCGTGGACTATAGAACATGAAAATTTGAAAATCGGTCAGAATTCCAGTTTTTTGACCCTAAAATACCTAAAAACGAGGAACAGTCATGCCGAAGCCATGACTATTGTTCATTAGGTCCTTTTTTATGGCCTTGCAAAATTGTAGGTGATTCGAATCCGGTAGCCCGGATTCATGCTGGTGGCGTGGACAATAGCCCACGAAAATTTTAAAATCGACTCGAATTCTAATTTTTCGGCCCTGAAATACCAAAAAATGAGGACTGATCATGCTGAAGCCATGATTATTTTTCATTAGATTAGTTTTTATGTCCTTGCAAAATTTTAGGTGATTCAGATCCGATATCCCGGATTCATACAGAAGGCATGGGATATAACATGCAAAAATTTAGAAATAGGCTTGAATTCTAGGTTTTTTGGCCCTAAAATGCTTAAAAATGAGGAACGATCTTGCCGAAACCATGACAATTGTTCATTAGGTCATTTATTATGGCCACGTAAAATTTTAGGTAATTCAGATCTGGTAGTCCGGATTCATGCAGTTGGAGTGGACTATTATAGCACACGAAAAAATTTGAAAATTGGCATGAATTCGGTTTTTGGCCCTAAAATACCCAAAAAATGAGGAATGGTCATGTCGAAGCCATGACTATTGATTATTAGGTCATTTTTTATGGTTCTGCAAAATTTTTGGCGATTCAAATTCGGTAGCACGGATTCATATAGTGGCATGGACTAAAGCACACAAAAATATTGAAATCGGCCCGAATTCCAGCTTTTTGGACCTAAAATGCCAAAAAATGAGAAACGGTCATTTCGAAGTCATGACTATTGTTCATTAGGTTATTTCTTATGGATCGACAAAATTTTAGGCAATTCGAAAATGGTAGCCCGGATTCATATAGATGGCCTGGACTAAATAGCACATGAAAATTTGGAAATTGGCTAGAATTCTAGTTTTTTAGCCCTAAAATGCAAAAAAAAAAAAAAATGAAAAACGGTCATGTCAAAGCCATAACTATTGTTCATTAGGTCATTTTTTATGACCCCGCAAAATTTTGGAGGATTCGGATCTAGAATCCTGGATTCATGCAGATGGCGTGGAGTATAGAACACGAAAATTTACAAATCCGTCTAAATCCAATGTTTTGGCCCTAAAATGCCAGAAACGAGGAACAGTCATGCCAAAGCCATGAATAATTTTAATTAGGTCATTTTTATGGCCCTAAAAATATTTAGGTGATTCGGATCTGGTAGCCCGATTCATGCTGATGACGCAGACTATAGTATACAGAAATTTGAAATCGACCCGAATTCCAGTTTTTCGACCCTAAAATGCTAAAAAATGAGGACCCATCATGCTGAAGCCATGACTATTGTTCATTAGGTTTTTTATGGCCCCACAAAATTTTAGGCAATTCGAATCCGGTTGCGTGAATTCATGCAGATGGCGTGGACTATAACAAGTGAAAATTTGAAAATAGGCCCGAATTCTAATTTTTAGTACTAAAATGTCAAAAAATGAGGTGCGGTCATGCGGAAGCCATGACTATTGTTCATCTGGTCATTTTTTATGGCCCTGCAAAATATTAGGCTATTCGTATCCGATAGCTCGGATTCATGCAAATAGAATAAACTATAACACCCGAAAATTGGCATGAATTACTATTTTTGGACCTAAAATACAAAAGAAATAAGGAATGGTCATGTCGAAGACATAACTATTGTTCATTAGGTGAATTTTTTATGGTCCCGCAAAATTTTAGGCTATTCGAAATCCAGTAGCCTGGATTCATACAAATAGCATGGGCTATAACACACTAAAAGTTTGAAATCGGCCCGAATTCCAACGTTTTGGCTCTAAAATACCCAAGAAATGAGGAACGGTCATGCCAAAGCCATGACTATTGTTCATAGGTTTTGATGGACATTAAGCAATTCGGATCTGGTAGCCCGGATTCATGCAATTGGTGTAGACTGTATAGAACACGAAAATTTGGAAATCGACCTGAATTCAGTTCTTTGACCCTAAAAGGCCAAAAACGAGGAAAGGTTTTGCCAAAGCTATAACAATTGTTCATTATGTCATTTTTTATAGCCTCGCAAAATTTTAGGTGATTCGGATCTGGTAGCCCGAACATGCATATGGCATGGACTATAGGACAAACAAATTTAGAAAACGACCCGAACTCTAGTTTTTGGCCCTAAAATGCCAAAAAACAAGGAACATTCATGCCGATGCAAATCATTTTATATGGTCCACAAAATTTTAGGCGATTCGGATCTGGCAACCCACATTCATGCAGATGGCGTAGACTATAGCACACAAAAATTTGAAACTCGGCCCGATTTTCAATTTTTGGCCCTAAAATGCCAAAAACTGAGATACCACATGCTTAAGCCATGACTATTGTTCATTAGGTCCTTTTTATGGCTCCGCAAAATTTTAGACGATTCGTATCCGGTAGCTCGGATTCATGCAGATGATGTGGACTATATCACACAAAAATTAGAAATTATCACGACCCAAAATCCAACAAAGGTCGCGATGGCGCCAGACACCGCTATCAAGCAAGCCAACCATAATTACTAAATTTAGTTCTCGTTTTTAGTATTTTGAAATCATAATTGTTTTTCAATTTAATAGTAAAAGATGAAATTTCAGGATAAGCAATAATATCTTTAACTATTTCAATAATGAATAATCCATAATCATCCCAAAACCTGGTGTCACAAGTGCATGAGCATCAATTAGGGAAAATAAATAAAATACATCATTTGTCCGGAATACAAATTTGGACATGAAGGAAAAATGTAACTACTCTGAAGGAGACTCTGCTGGCTGTGGGTCGTAACATAGGATGTGCCTCACCTAAGTCCCCATATCAACCACGCCACTACGCCCACAAGACCGCTAGATATACATATGCCTGTACAACAAAATGTACAGAAAGTGTAGTATAAGTACAAAAACAACGCGTACCCAGTAAGTATCCAGTCTAACCTTGAAGAAGTAGTGATGAGGGGTCGACTCCGACAATTACTATGGCCAACAATAATGTACCAATAATATAATTAATCATGGATTTGATAAAGCGGCGATAAACTAAATAATCATGAAGCAAGTAAGTAATTCTTTTGTTAATAGGAGATTTCCAAGTTTATTTTCATCCTTTATCAATTTATCTCAGACCAGGGAGACAATATTATTTATTATAAATTCCAAAGCAAGAATTACAATAATGCGCAACTCATGCCGAGGTTGTACTGCCCGATCCAATATAATATTTAAATTGTGCACTGCCGGAGGGTCGAACAGTGCGAACCACAGATGCATCTATTTAATCTGCCGAGGCGTTCGGCCCATTCCATAAAAGAAAAATACAATCAAACAGTCAATCAAGTATTCATCAAGGAGAAATTATCCAAGGAAATGTCAATTCTCTTTTAATGGTCAAGAAAATGAAGTTTAACCTTTTAGAAATTCATTTACCAAGTTCGATATGATTTAAGCAATTTAAATTGACAATAAGATTACAAATATCGCAAGTATAGCATGCTTTTGGGTCCTAGGCTACCCAGACTTAAGCATAATAGTAGTTACGCACGGACTCTCGTCACCTCGTACGTACGTAGCCCCCACAAATAGAAGCACATATTGAATTATTTCACATATGGGGTTAATTCCCTCTTACAACGTTAGAAAGGAAACTTACCTCACTCCGAAGCTCCATAACTGGCTTCCAAGCCCTTCCGAGCTATTTCCAGACTCGGAATCCCAGAATTATTATACGGAGCTATTTCCAGACTCGGGATCCCGACCGGACCTCAATTACCTTGAATTGCACTTCAACTCAAATTTATGAAATTCTTCCAAAATGCCAACTTCCACAATAGGCGCCAAAATGTCCCGGATCATCTAAAACCCGATCCGAACATACGCTTAAGTACGAAATCATCATACGAACTTGCTGGAACCTTCAGATCCTGATTCGAGGTTGTTTACTCAAAATCCAATCTTAGTCAAATTCTTCCAACTTAAAGCTTCCAAAATGAGAATTTCTTTCCAAATCAATTTCGAACTTCCCGAAATTTAATTCCGACCACGCGTACAAGTCATAATACCTGAAGTGAAGCTACTCATGGTCTCAAACTACCGATGACGCTCTAGAGCTCAAAACGACCGGTCGGGTCGTTGCATTCTCTCCCACTTAAACATACATTTATCCTCAAACATGCTAAGAACTCTGCTAGATTTGTCTGAAATCACTGTTTAACACATCATGCACCTACCCGTGCTACCACAACTCAGTTGAGCACATTTGATCGAGCAAATCTGAAGATTCTAATTTTTGTTTAGTCAAATTGGCCTTAGAGCCAAGTTTCAACATCCGGAATTTTCTGCCAGGCCTGTTTCCATCATCCGAACACCATATCAATTACTACACGATGCACCAATATACAACTATATACTGTTTTTGAATCCACAATATGCACCGCATAATTCACATGACCATAATAACATCCCTGATAATGATAGGCGAAATTTCACGAATCAAATGCTTACAACACAACTCATGACTCATATAAGTCCTGTTCCAACTCTTGCAATACCGCCATGACGGAATAGATGTGTAGAAACTCATAACCAACTGCCTAGTCAACCAATCATTGACTTTATTCTGCACAACAATAATTGCTCTTTAATATGCTTCATATAAATCTGATCGTACTGATCCCAGGTCCAATAATCTTGTCTCATCCAGAACAAGCTACCCAGGAAATAAGCCACATTAGACACTGCCAAAATCTCGTATGATGCCACAATGTGCCAACAAACTGCCAACTTGAATGAGGTACATAAGGAAAAAGAACTCTGGAAAGGACTACTCAACCCACGTAACTAATTAGACAACCAAAAAGGTGTTATGAACCTTTCTTAGAAAATGGGAAATAGAACACACAAGGATAGATACAGGGGACTATACTTAACATCACACTGTTGCGGCGTGCAACCCGATCCACACATGATACTATTGCGGCGTGCATCCTGATCCACACATAAAATCTATATAAGGAGATAATTACCGAGCTAGAATGCTCATTTCTACAAAATACCCAAATATCATCCACAAGCACGCTAAGTGCATAATACCATCCCTGAGGAGACAAATAGTTCCATACACTACAAAAAAACTCAAGCACAACTAAGGTTCGATATATGATCTGAATCTCGAGAATAAAAGATGGAATTTTCAGGATAAACAATAATATCTTTAACTATTTCAATAATGAATAATCCATAATCATCCCAAAACCTGGTGTCACAAGTGCATGAGCATCAAACTAAGGAAAATAAATAAAATACAATATCTATCCGGGATACAAATTTGGACAGGAAGGAAATATATAACTACTCTGAAGGAGACTTTGTTGGCTGCAGGTCGTAACATAGGATGCAGCTCACCTAAGTACTCGTATCAACCACGCTACTGTACCTATAAGGCCACTAGACATACATGTGCATGTACAACAAAATGTACAAAAAGTGTAGTATGAGTACGAAAATAACGTGTACAGAGTAAGTATCCAGTCTAGCCTCGAAGAAGTAATGACAAGGGGTCGAATCCGACACTTACTATGGACAACAATAATATACCAATAATATAATTAATCATGGATTTTATAAAGCGGTGGTAAACTCAATAATCATGAAGCAAGAAAGTAATTCTTTTGTTAATAGGAATTTCTAAGTTTATTTTCATCCTTTATCAATTTATCTTAGACTAGAGAGGCAATATCATTTATTATAAATTCCAAAGCAAGCAATATAATCATGCGCAACTCATGCCGAGGTCATACTGCCCGATCCAACATAATATTTAAATTGTGCACTACCGAAGGGTCAAACGGTGCGAATCATAGATGTATCTATTTAATCTGCCGAGGGGATCTGCCCGTTCCACAAGAGGAAAACACAATCAAACAGTCAATCAAGTATTCATCAAGGAGCAATTATCCATGGAAATGTCAATCCTTTTTTAACGGTCAAGAAAACGAAGTTTAACCTTTTAGAAATTTATTTACCAAGTTCGATATGATTTAAGCAATTTAAATTGACAATAAGGTTACAAATATCGGAAGTATAACATGCTTTTGGGTCCTAGATTACCCAGACTTAAGCATAATAGTAGCTACGCACGGACTCTCGTCACCTCGTACGTACGTAGCCCCCACAAATAGAAGCACATATTGAATTATTTCACATATGGGGTTAATTCCCTCTTACAAGATTAAAAAGGAGACTTACCTCACTCTGAAGCTCCATATTTGGCTCCCAAGACCTTCCGACGACTCAAATCGATGCCCAACGCTCCAAAACTAGTCAATAATTATGCAAACTCATAAATATATACTCAAATACTCATTATAATCCTATTTACAACAATTCCCAACTCCGTTTGAAAGGTCCATAAAATCACCCTCGAGCCCACGTGTCCGGATTCCAATTTTTTTTTAAGATAAACTTTACCCATAGCCCCATGAACTCAAATATGTGATTCATTCTCAATTCCATGCCTAAATTCAGGGTCAAAATCCAAAAAATACCAAATTCTAGGTTTTCTATCAAAACCCCACAATTTCTACTAATTTTCATGTCTAAATCTATATATAAACCATGTATTTAACTCAGAACTAGTAGAAACCATTTACCTTATGATAGATGATGAAATCCCCTCTTCAAAAGCTCCAAAATCGCCCGAGTCGTATGAAAAATGAGTGAAATGAACTCAAACCCCGCTTTTAAGACATTCTGCCCAGCTCAGGTCCGCCCTTCTTCGCGTTCGTGATCAAAACCTCGCGTTCTTGAAGGCTCCAGACTCTTCTGCTTTGCGTTCACGTTTGGGGCTCCGCGTTCGCGAAGGCTAAATGGCTTCAGGCCAAGCTCCCCCCTTTCCTTCTACGCGTTCGCGGTTGACTCTTTGCGTTCGTGTAGGTCCCTTAGGAAAACCCTTCATGTTCGCGACCTCCCCATCGCGTACGCGAAGACTAAAACTCAGTAGCCTCAAAATTCCTCTTTGCAAACTCGGGACTCCCTTCGCGTTCGTAAAGAAGGAAACCAGATACCAGCAACAACAGTCTAAAACAACCCGAAATGATCCGAAACCATCCCGAAACACACCCGAGGCCCCATCCAATCACACAAACCTGTCCCATAACATAACATGGACTTGCTTGAAGCCTCAAATCACATTAAACAACAACAAAATCCTGAATCACACCCCAATTCAAAGTTAAAGAACTTTAGAACTTCAAACTTCTACATTCGATGCCGAAACCTATCAAATCACATCCGATTAACCTCAGATTTTGCACACAAGTCGCATTCGACATTACGGACCTACTCCAACTTCTAGAATTGGAATCCAATCCCGATATGAAAAAGTCCACTTCCGGTCAAACTTCTCAAAAACCTTCAAATTTCTAACTTTCGCCAAATGACTCCAAAATGACCTACGGACCTCCAAATCCACTTTCGATCGCGCTCCCAATACCAGAATCACCATACAGAGCTATTTCCAGACTTTGAATCCCAAACAGACCTCGATTACCTTGAATTTCACTTCAAATCAAATTTATGTAAATCTTCCGTAATGCTAACTTCCCCAATAGGTGCCAAAACGCTCCCAGATAATCCAAAACCCGATCCGAACATACGCCTAAGTCTGAAATCATCATGAACCTACTGGAATCTTCAGATCCTGATTCCGAGGCCATTTACTCAAAATCCAATCTTAGTCAATGTAATGACCCAACAGGTCGTTTCATGAGTTATAGCTCAGTTTCCCCCATTTCTACTTCTTTTTGTGTTCTTCATCTACATTATGTTATGTCAGGTCAGTTGGTTTGGATCTAGAGTGGTTTCGGAGAGGATTTGAGATACTTAGTCTCTTTTGTGAAGGATTAAGTTGGGAAAGTTGACAGGATATTGACTTATGTGTAAACAATCTCGGATGTGAATTTTGATAGTTCTATTAGCTCTGTTAAGTGATTAGGCTTGAATTGACAAAAAGTTAGAAATTTGGCAATTTTGGTCAGCAGTGGAAAATTTGATATCAGGGTCGGAATAGAATTCCCAAAGTTGGAGCAGGTTTGTGGTGTCATTTTTGACGAGTGTGCAAAATTTCAGGTCATTCGGAGGTGATTTGATAGCTTTCGGCGTCGTTTATGGAATGTGGAAGTTTAAAAGTTCTTAGGCTTGAATACAAACGTAATTCAGTATTTTGATATTGTTTTGAGTGTTCCGAAGGTTCTACTAAGTTTGTATGTTGGTGTATGACTTGTTGGTATGCTTAGTTGAGGTACCGAGGGGCTCGGGATGATTTCGGATGATTAATGAAGAGTTTGGAACTTGGAAAATGCAGCTAAAGCTACTGGTTCTATGTTAATCGCATATGCGGAGTGGGAACCGCAGGTCCAAGGTTCGCAGAAGCGAAGAGAGGCTTGCAGATGCGGGCAGGAGTGGCTTGGACTGGAAGTGCAGATGTGAGATTTGGAGCGCACCTGTGAAATCACAGATGCTATATTTTGACTGTAGATGCGGATTTTGAAGGAGTAAGTGGAATCCGCACCTTTGATGGATTTTACGTAGGTGCGGCATCACAGAAACGTGTATTTTACCGCAGATGCAGTTTTGCTTGGCAAAACCTATAAATTGAAGACTTCGCAAATTTTGCTCATTTCCACCATTTTTTAAGACGGGTTTTGGAGCTTTTGGAGTGATTTTGAAGGGATATTCAAGGGATTTTCATTGAGGTAAGTTGCTTGAGGTCTAGTACTCCAATCTATGGTGGTTCCCTATTGTCTAATCAATTAATTAGTGGAATTAGGGGTAAAAATGAGGGGTTAGGGCTTGGGATTTTGGAGAGTGTAATTTGAGGATTTGAGGGGCCAAATGGAGTCGGATTTTGATGAATTTCGTATGTATGGACTCGTGAGTAAATGGACTTTCTAGTTTTGTGACTTTTGTCGAATTTCAAGACATGGGCCCAGGGGTCGAGTTTGAGTGAATTTCGGGATTTGTGTCCAATTAAGTAATTTTTCTTGTGGAATTGGTTCCTTGGCCTATATTGATTGCATTGTATTGCTTTTGGTTAGATTCAGGACGTTTGGAGGCCGGTTCGAGAGGCAAAGGCATGGAGGAGT
This sequence comes from Nicotiana tabacum, assembly GCF_000715075.1. Classification (NCBI taxonomy): domain Eukaryota; kingdom Viridiplantae; phylum Streptophyta; class Magnoliopsida; order Solanales; family Solanaceae; genus Nicotiana; species Nicotiana tabacum. The sequence continues at coordinate 200,812,719 of NC_134087.1, forward strand.
AGGATTTTGTCTCGGATTGAGGTAAGTAACGGTTATAAATCTGGTCCTGAGGGTATGAAACCCCGAATATCGTGTCGTATGACTATTTTGGAGGTGAGGCACATGCTAGGTGACGGGTGTGTGGGTGTGCACCATAGGGATTGTGACTTGGTCCGTCCCGTGAGACTGTGGAATCAAGTAGCCTATTGTTTAATACATGTTCCCTCTGTTTTCATGGAAATTGATTGTACTTCATTCTAAAAGTCATGTTTAGGCCTTATGTTACCCTTGTTGAGACCTATGTGGTCGTGTACTTGCTGAATTAACTGCTACTTACTGTTTTGTTCTCAGTCATAATATTACTTGCGCATTTTACCTCCATCCCTTCATATTTTATCATTGATACATGTTATTATCTTTGTTTGGGCTGAATTCTATGTTTTTTGAGAGCCCGAGGGACTGGTAAGGTTGGTGACTGAGATAGGGCTTGAGTGCCGAGTTGAGAGATATATGAGTGTATATGGATTGAGTTTCACGCCGCTCTCTCTCTCTCTATATATATATATATATATATATATATATATATATATATATATATATATATATATATATATATATATATATATATATATTGGATCGGGTTGCACGCCGCAACGAGCCTTCAGGCTATATAGTGTATATGGATCGAGTTGCACGCTGCAACGAGCCTTATGGCTATTTATATATTGGATCGAGCTGCACGTCGTAGCGATTTAGCGCTTGGGATGAAGGAGCCTCTCCGGTATCTGCACACCCCTAGTGAGCGTAGGTACCTACTGAGTATGATTATTGAGGGTTGAGAGCCGAGTGATTGAGTTGTTGAGATGAGTGGAGTGACTGTGGCCTTGAGAGGTTGTACTTGCTTGCAGTTAATTGTTGTACTTAGTTGTTATTTGTCCTTGTTGTACAAATTTCTGGAGAACTTGATACGTGGTACTTATGTACGAACTGATGTGATCTAAATTGAAAAATTTGAAAAATATGACTATTCTTACTTGAAAGATATTGAGATAAGTGTATTTGCATAGCTCGTCACTACTTCTCAGTTCCTTATTTATTTATGTTACTTATTGAGTTGGAAGTACTCACGTTACTCCCTGCACCTTGTGTGCAGATTTAGGTGAGACCGATCGTAGGGATCATTGAGCTTGTATGTAGTTGACTGCTCGGAGATCTACGAGGTAGCTGTCAGCGTCCGTAGCCCTTGACTCTCCTTCCATTGTTATCTTTCTTTCTATTTTATAGAAATTGATGGATTATTGTAAACCTTGGTTCTAAAATAGTTGTAGATGCCCATGACTTAGTGACACCCCGATGTCAGATTATTTATTGCTTTATTTTGTTTCGAGTTGAACTCTTTTCTGAAATTTCTGTATGAAAAAGACTTTTCTCTATCTTTTAATAAAATATCGAATTGTTTTGGGAGTGTGTCAGCTTTCCTAGTTCCATGATAGGCGCCATCACGACTAGGTTTAGTTTTGGGTCGTGACAAGTTGAGCTTAGGTTACATAGGTCTCACGAGTCATGAGCAGGTTTAGTAGAGTTTTGCGGATCGGTACGGAGATGTTTGTACTTATCTTTTGAAAGGCTGCAGAATCCTTAGGAAACTTCACATTCTTTAATTCTTCTCGTGCGAATTTGTTGATTCTCGTAACTAAACTTCTATTATTCTATTTTCTCACTGATGGTGGGGACACGTGCTACCGGTCAGGACGGACAACCACTAGTACCACCAGTTGGGGCCGCGAGAGGACAAGGTCGCAATCGAGACCGTGGTAGGGGAAGGGGTGTATTCCGTACAGCAGCTAGGGCAACACCTACATATCCACCAGCTACACCAGTTCATAATCAGGTCCCAATTGTAGAAGCACCAGCAGGGCCAACTCAGGCACCGACTGTGCCTATTGTCATCCCAGGTATTCAGGAGACCTTAGCTCAGATTCTGACCGTGTGCAACAGTCTTGCTCAGGAGATTTCTGTTACTACTACAACAACTACTTTCCAGGCCAAGGGAGGTACTCAAACTCCCACCGCCCGTACGCCCGAGCAGGTTGTTCAGGGACTTCAGATACTGGGGGCACCACTAGCCCAGCCGGTTGCACCTACTTAGGATTATGTGGTTTTAGTCATGCCTGATGATGAGCAGCGTAGATTAGAGAGGTTTGGTAGACTTCAGCCTTCGACTTTCAATGGTGCATAGGGCGAGGATGCCCAGGGTTTTTTGGATAAGTGTCAGAGGATTCTCCGTACAACGGTTATTTTGGAGACCAGTGGGGTCTCGTTCACTATATTTCAGTTCTCTGGAGATGCCTTTACTTGGTGGGAGGCTTATGAGAGGCATAGGCATGTTGGTGCAACGCCCCTTACCTGGCAGCAGTTCTCTATTCTCTTTCTGGAGAAGTATGTGTCGCAATCCCACAAAGAGGAGCTACGCAGACAGTTTAAGCAGTTGCGTTAGGATGATATGAATGTGACGTAGTACGACATGAGATTTTCTGAGTTGGCCCGTCATGCTATTTGGTTGGTTCCCACAAATAGGGAGAGGATCAGGAAGTTTGTCAATGGCCTTACATATAAGCTGTGAATTTTTATGACTAGAGAGAGGGTGTCTGGTGCTTCTTTTGAGGAGGTGATTGACATTGCTCGAGAGATAGAGTCGGTTCGCCACCAGGAGCGAGTTGGGAGGGAGGTCAATAGGCCTCAAGGATCTGGTAGTTTTAGTGGTTTTCCTCCTGGAGGTCAGTTTTACCACGACAGGGGTTGTCCCGTCAAGCATGCTCAGACGGCCTGTCTAGGTCACCATGGTGCATCATCTGGCCATGGTTCTCACAGTTCACATCAGGGCCACTCATCTCTCAGTTCCCTCTTAGCTCGGAGTTTGGCTCATACACCATCAGCTTAGCGTTCATTTATTCCAGGTTTTTCTACTAGTTATCCCGGTGCTCGGGTCTCCCTTTAGTCCCCACCACCAGCATAGGGAGTTGCTACGAGTTTGGAGAGTTTGGTCATATCAGGAGGTAGTGTCCCCGCCTAGTAGGAGGTCCCGCTCAGCAGCAAAGGGGTCAGCCTTCGACTTCAGCACCAGTCACTTCACCACCCGCTCAGCCAAGTCGGGGTGGAGGTCAGGTTCGTTTCTATGTACTCCCTGCCAGACCCGATATTATTGCTTCAGATGTTGTGATCACATGTATTATCTCAGTTTGCCACAGGGATGCCTCTGTATTATTTGATCCTGGTTCCACTTTTTCATATGTTTCGTCATATTTTTCTCATTATTTGGATACGCTCGCAAGTCGTTTGTCTCATTTGTTCATGTATCTACTCCTATGGGTGATATTATTGTCGTGGACCACGTATATCGGTCTTGTGTGGTGAATATTGGGGGTTTAGAGACCCGAGTAGACCTTTTGCTGCTTAGTATGGTTGATTTTTATGTGATATTAGGCATGGATTGGTTGTCTCTGTGTCATGCTATTCTGGACTGTCACGCTAAGACGGTGACGTTGGCTATGCCGGGGGTGCCACAAATTGAGTGACGAGGTTCGTCGAATTATGTTCCTAGTAGAGTGATTTCATACTTGAAGGCCCAACGGATGGTTGGGAAGGGTTGTCTTTCTTATTTGGCCTTTGTAAGGGATGTCAGTGCATAGACTCCTACTATTGATTCAGTTCCGGTGGTGAGAAATTTTCCAGACGTGTTTCCTGCAGACCTACCGGGCATGCTGCTGGATAGGGATATCGACTTCGGTATTGATTTGGTGCCGAGCACTCAGCCCATTTCTATTCCAGCGTATCGTATGGCACTGGTGGAGTTAAAGGAATTGATAGAGCAACTTCAGGAACTCCTTGATAAGGGGTTTATTCGGCCTAGTGTATCACCTTGGGGTGCAACTGTTCTATTTGTAAAGAAGAAAGAGGGCACTATGAGAATATGCATTGATTACAGGCAGTTGAACAAAGTCAAAATCAAGAACAAGTATTCTTTGAATCGTATTGATGATTTATTTTACCAGCTTCAGGGAGCGAGGGTGTTCTCCAAGATTGATCTCAGATCAGGGTATCACCAGTTGAAGATTAGGGACTCAGACATTCTTAAGACAGCTTTCAAGACCTCATATGGACATTATGAGTTCCTTGTGATGTCTTTTGGGCGGACCAATGCCCCAACAACATTCATGCATTTGATGAACAACGTGTTTCGGCCTTATCTCGACTCTTTTGTAATTGTATTCATTGATGATATCCTGGTGTACTCTCGTAGCCAGGAGGAGCATGCCAAGTATTTAAGAGTTGTATTGTAGCGGTTGAGGGAGGAGAAACTTTATGCTAAGTTCTCCAAGTGTGAGTTTTGGCTCAATTCAGTGGAATTCTTGGGGCACGTGGTGTCCAGTGAGGATATTCAGGTTGATTCGAAGAAGATAGAGGCGGTTCAGAGTTAGCCCAGACTGTTCTCAACCACAAGATTCGTAGCTTTCTTGGTTTGGCGGGTTATTACCATCGGTTCATTCAGGGATTTTCATCTATTGCATCACCCTTGACCAAATTGACCCAAAAGGGTGCTCCTTTCAGGTGGTCGGATAAGTGTGAGGCGAACTTTCAGAAGCTCAAGACTGCCTTGACCACAACTCCAGTGTTAGTTCTACCATCAACTTCAGGCTCTTATACAGTATATTATGATGCTTCTCAGGTCGGCATTGGGTGTGTGTTGATGCAGGAGGGTAGAGTGATTGCTTATGCATCTTAGTCAGTTGAAGCCCCATGAGAAGAACTACCTTGTTCATGATTTGGAGTTGGCTGCCATTGTTCACGCGTTGAATATTTGGAGGCACTATCTCTATGGTGTGTTTTGTGAGGTGTTTACTGATCATCGTAGCCTCCAACACTTTTTCAAGCAGAAGGATCTCAATTTGAGGCAGCGGAGATGGTTGGAGCTACTAAAGGACTATGATATTACTTACCATCCGGGAAAGACCAATATAGTGGCCGATGCCTTGAGTAGAAAGGCAGTGAGTATGGGTAGTCTTGCATTCCTTCCTGTTGGTGAGAGACCTCTTGTAGTTTATGTTCAGGCATTGGCCAATCGGTTTGTGAGATTGGATATTTCGGAGCCCGTTCGGGTCCTAGCTTGTGTGGTTTCTCGGTCTTCCTTATTCGATCCCATCAGAGAGCGTTAGAGATGTGACTATTGGTGATGACGAGGTATTGAGGATGCAGGGCCAGATATATCTGCCCAATGTAGAAGGACTTCGGGAGTTGATTCTAAAGGAGGCCCACAACTCGCGGTATTCCATCCATCCGGGTGCCGCGAAGATGTACCATGATTTGAGACAACACTATTGGTGGAGGAGGATGAAGAAAGATATAATCGGGTTTGTAGCTCGGTATCTCAATTATCAGCAGTTGAAATATGAGCATCAGAGACCGGGTGGCTTGCTTCAGCAGATGGAGATTCCAGAGTGGAAGTGGGAGCGGATCACCATGGATTTAGTAGTTGGGCTCCCACGGACTTCTAGGAAGTTCGATGCTATTTGGGTGATTGTGGATTGGCTGACCAAGTCCGCACACTTCATTCCTGTGTGTACTACCTATTCTTCAGAGTGGTTAGCTGAGATTTATATCCGAGAGATTGTTCGCCTGCATGGTGTCCCAGTTTCGATCATTTCATCCTCTCACTTCCATCATTGGGGCCGGGGGCCGGGTTTGAGTGAATTTTGGGATTTGTGTCCAATTAAGTAATTTTTCTTGTGGGATTGGTTCCTTGGCCTATATTGATTGCATTGTATTGCTTTTGGCTAGATTCAGGACATTTGGAGGCCTGTTCGAGAGGCAAAGGCATCGCAGAGTAGGATTTTGGCTCGAATTGAGGTAAGTAACAGTTATAAATCTGGTCCTGAGGGTATGAAACCTAGGATATCATGTCATATGACTATTTTGGAGGTGACACACATGTTAGGTGACGAGCATGTGGACATGCACAGTAGGAATTGTGAGTTGGTCCATCCCGTGAGACTATAGAATCAATTAGCCTACTGTTTAATACACGTTCCCTCTGTTTTCATGGAAATTGACTGTACTTCATGCTAGAAATCATGTTTAGGCCTTATGTTACCGTGTGGAGACCCATGTGGTCGTGTACTTGCTGAATTAACTGCTACTTGATGTTTTTTTCTCAATCATGATATTACTTGCGCATTTTACCTCCATCGCTTCATATTTTATCATTGATTTTATTATCTTCGTTTGGGCTGAATTCTATGTTTTCTGAGAGCCCGAGGGACTGGTAAAGTTGGTGACTGAGATAGGTCTCTCTCTCTCTCTCTCTCTCTCTCTCTCTCTCTCTCTCTCTCTCTCTCTCTCTCTCTCTCTCTCTCTCTATATATATATATATATATATATATATATATATATATATATATATATATATATACGCAACAATATTGGATCGGGTTGCACGCCGCAACAAGCCTTTGGGTAATATATCGGATCGGACAACACGTCATAGCAACATATGGATCGGGCTGCACGTCGCAGCAATATTGGGTCGGGTTGCACGCCGAAGGAGCCCCTCCAGAGTCCGCACACCCCCAGTGAGCACATGCACCTATTGACTATGATTTTTGAGGGTTGAGAACCGAATGATTGAGCTGTTGAGATGAGTGAAGTGACTGTGTCCTTGAGAGGCTGTACTTGCTTTCAATTAATTCTTGTACTTAGTTGTTATTTTTCCTTGCTGTACAAATTTTTGTAGAACTTGATAACTGGTACTTATGTACGAACTGATGTGATCTAAATAGAAGCATTTGAAAAATATGACTGTTCTTACTTGAAAGATATTGAGATAACTATATTTGCATAGCTTGTCGCTACTTTTCAGTTCCTTATTTATTTCTATTACTTACTGAGTTGGAAGTACTCACGTTACTTCCTGCACCTTGTGTGCAGATTCAGGTGAGATCGATCGCAGGGATCGTTGAGCTTGTGCATAGTTGACTGCTCGGAGATCTACGAGGTAGCTGCCAGCATCCGCATCCCTTGGCTCTCCTTTCATTTTTATCTTTCTTTCTATTTTATAGAAATTGATGGATTATTGTAAACCTTGGTTCTATAACAGTTGTAGATGCTCATGACTTAGTGACACCCCGATGTCGGGCTATTTATTTTCGCATTTTGTTTCGAGTTGAACTCTTTTATGAAATTTCAGTATGAAAAATGCTTTTCTCTATCTTTTAATAAAATATCGAATTGTTTTAGGAATGTGTCGGCTTGCCTAGTTCCATGATAGGATCCATCATGACCGGGTTTAATTTTGGGTCGTGACAGTCAAATTCTTCCAACTTAAAGCTTCCAAATGAGAATTTTCTTTCTAAATCAACTCCGAAGTTTCCGAAACTTAATTCTGACCACGCGTATGAGTCATAATACCTGAAGTGAAGCTACTCACGGTATCAAACTGCCGATGACACGCTAGATCTCAAAACGACCGGTCAGATCATTACAAAAATTGGTCTGAATTCTAGTTTTTTGGCCCTGAAATGCCAAAAATGAGGAACAGTCATGCTTCTGAATTCTAGTTTTTTGGCCCTGAAATGCCAAAAATGAGGAACAGTCATGCCAAAGCCATGACTATTATTCATTAGGTCATTTTTTATGGCCCTAAAAAATTTTAGGGGATTCAGATCCGATAGGCCGGATTTCTGCTGATGGCTTGGATTATAACACAAGAAAATTTAAAAATTTACCCGAATTCTAATTTTTTGGCCCTAAAATGCTAAAAATGAGGACACATCATGCTTAAGCCATGATTATTGTTCATTAGATTATTTTTTATGGCCCCACAAAATTTTAGGCAATTCGAATCCGGTTGCCCGGATTCATGTAGATGGTATGGATTATAGCATACAAAAATAAAATCTGCATGAATTTGAGTTTGTTGGCCCTAAAATGCCAAAAAATGAGGCACGATCATGCTGAATCCATGACTATTGTTCGTCAGGTTATTTTTTATGGCCTGCAAAATTTTAGGCGATTCAGATCAGGTAGTCCGGATTCATGCAGATGGCGTGGACTATAGCACACGAGAATTTAAAAATGGGTCCAAATTCTAATTTTTGGCCCTAATATGCTAAAAGGTGAGGAACGGTCATGATGAAGCCATGACTATTATTTATTGGGTCATTTTTATGGCCCGTAAAATTTGAGGCGATTCGGATCTGGTAACCCGAATTCATGTAGATAGCTTCGACTATAGCATACGAAAATTTAAAAATCGCCCGAATTCTAGTTTTTTGGCCCTATAATGCCAAAAAACAAGGAACGATCATACCAAAGCCATGACTCTTGTTTATTAGGTTATTTTTTAGGCCCAACAAAATTTTAGGCGATTCGGATCTAATAGCCCAGATTCATGCAGATGGTATGGATTATAGCACACAAAAATTTGACCTTTCCTCGTTTAGGAGTTTTAGGTCCATGAAATAGTAATTCATGATGATTTTTAATTTTTCATGTACTAATGTGCGCCCCATCTTCATGAATTCGGACGACGGGCTCCGGATCGCCTAAAGTTTTGAGGTTCCATCAGAAACAAGCTAATGAACAATAGTCATTGCTTCGCCATAAGATTTTTTTTTTTGGCTTTTTAGGACCATAAAATAGGAATTCAGGATGATTTTCAATTTTCGTCTACTAATGTCTAGGACATCTTCATGGATTCGGGCATCGAGCTTCGAATCGCCTAAAATTTTGTGGGCCCATCAGAAATGACATAATAAATAATAACCATTGCTTCGCCATGACTATTCCTCATTTTTAATGTTTTAGGGCCATAAAATAGGAATTCAGGCTGTTTTTCAATTGTCTATGACATTTTCATGAATTCTGAGGATGGGCTCCGCATTGTCTAAAACTTTATGGGCTCATTAGAACGACCTAACGAAAAATAGTTTTCGCTTCACCACGATCATTCCTATTTTTTTGTCATTTTAGGGCCATAAAACAGGAATTTAGGAAGATCCCTTTGTATGCCAATGTCCACACCATTTTGCTGAATTCGGGCGACATGCTCTAAATCGTCTAAAATTTTGTGGGTCCATCTAAAATGAACTAATAAAAATTGTCATTGCTTCGCCATGTTTGTTCCTCGTTCTTTGGCGTTTATGGCCATAAGACAAGAATTCAACACGATTTTCAATTTTTCATGTGCTAATATACACGCCATCTCCATGAATTCGGGCATCGGGTTCCGAATCGCTTAAAATTTGTGGCCCTTCAAAAACGACCTAATGAAATATAGTCATCACTTCACCATGGTCTTACCTTATTTTTTTGGCATTTTAGGGTCATAAAACAGGAATTCACAATGATTTTCTATTTTCGTGTGCTAATGTCCACGTCATCCTCATGAATTCGGGTGGCGGGCTCCAATATCGCCTAAAATTTGGTGGCCCCATTAGAAACGACCTAATGAACAATCATCACTTCGCCTTGACCGTTCTTCATTTTTTAGCGTTTTAGGCCCTTAAAACAGGAATTCAGGACGATTTTCAATTCCACGTCATCTTCATGAATTCGGACGACAGGCTCCAAATCGCCTAAAAACTTTTGGGCTCATCATAAACGACTTATGAAAAATAGTCATGGCTTTGCCATGAATTTTACTTGTTTTTTTGGTGTCTTAGGGCCATAAAACATGAATTTAGGATGATTTTTAATTTTTCATACAAATGTTCATGCTATCTTCATGAATTCGGGTGACAAGCTGCGAATCGCTTGAAATTTTGCGGTCCCATAAAAAATGACCTAATGAACATTGTTAATTGCTTCTCCATGACTATTCCTCGATTTTTGGCATTTAGGGTCATAAAATAGGAATTTAGGATGATTTTTGATTTTCGTGTGCTAATATCCACACCATTTCATGAATTCGGGTGATGGAATCCAAATCACCTAAAATTTTGTGGGTCCATCAGAAATGACCTAATCAATAATAATCATTGTTTCGCTGTGACTGTTCCTTAATTTTGGCGTTTTAGGGCCATAAAATAGGAATTCAGGATGATTTCCAATATTTTTAGTCTGCTAATGTCCATGCCATCTTCATGAATTCGGGCGTTGGGCTTTGAATCACCTAAAAATTTGTGGACCCATAAAAAATGACCTAATGAACAATAGTCATCGCTTCTCCATGACTGTCCATCATTTTTGGTATTTTACGGCCATAAAACGGGAATTCGGGACGATTTCCAATATTTTCTGTCTGCTAATGTCCATGCCATCTTTATGAATTCGGGCGATGGGCTTCGAATCGCCTAGAAATTTGTGGGCCCATAAAAAGTGACCTAATGAATAATAGTCATCGCTTCTCCATGACTTTCCATTGTTTTTGGTATTTTACGGCCATAAAACAGGAATTCAGGATGATTTCCAATTTTTCGTGTGCTAATGTCTATGCTATATTCATGAATTCAGGTGACAAACTCCGAATTGCCTAAAATTTTGTGGGCCCATCATAAACGACCTAATGAGTAATAGTCATTGCTTCTCCATGATTGTTTTTCATTTTTTGGCGTTTTTAGGGCCATAAAACAAAAAATCATGATGATTTCCAATTTTATGTGTTAATATTCGCATCATCTTCATGAATTCAGGTAACGAGAACATATTCTTATTGGAAAAATATTCCTGGAGCAAAACCCTTTAACACCTATGTCACACAACTACTATTTCGTAGTCTCTTTCCCCATTTTATGTTACACTGTTTCTTAGAAAAATTGTTAGGAAATGACAATTTTATATTTGAAAAGTTTTAATTATTCTTAGCAATCTTATACTATGCATCACTTGTCGAGACTCCACAAGATGTAAATATTAACTTTTTTTGTTTATTACCTTTTTGTGAAGCATATGAAGTGATATGGAGAACAACCATTTATTCTTCATTTTTGATAATAAGAAGAATTTGGTTTCCTTGTATATACATAAATTAAAGTCTTTTTCTATAATTTAAGAAAAAAAAGAATCTGTATCTAATTAAACGTCGAAAGGTTAAGAAGAATTCGAATTTTTCTATTTTTGGTGATTAGACCCGACAAGAGGGGTTGCTCTGATGGTAAGCAACCCCCACTTCCAACCGAGAGGTTGTGAGTTCGAGCCTCCCCAAGAGCAAGGTGTGAAGTTCTTGGAGGGAAGGATGCCGGGGGTCTATTTGGAAATAGTTTCTCTACCCTAGGATAAGGGTAAAGTCTGCGTACACACTACCCTCCCCAGACCCCACTAAGTGAGATTATACTGGGTTGTTGTTGTTGTTGTTGCAAGTGAATATACGCATAACCACAGCTAAGCCGTCTCCGTTTAGTGTCAAGCTCTGTATCTAACAAAACATCATCACACAAACGGAATGGAAAAGAAGTTCATGGTGTCAAAAGGTTGAGACGTGTTAGAGTTTGGCTTGTTCATTTTTTCCTCTTCAAGTGGCAGCCTACTAATTTCCATTCGACATATATATATATATATATATATATATAGCGTTTGTAAACTAAAGAACCTAGAATATTTGGGATTATACTGGGTTGTTGTTGTTGTTGTTGCAAGTGAATATACACATAACCACAGCTAAGCCGTCTCCGTTTAGTGTCAAGCTCTGTATCTAACAAAACATCATCACATAAACGGAATGGAAAAGAAGTTCATGGTGTCAAAAGGTTGAGACGTGTTAGAGTTTGGCTTGTTCATTTTTTTTCTTCAATAAAGTAACCTTTTTCCATATATATATATATATATATATATATATATATATATATATATAGCGTTTGTAAACTAAAGAACCTAGAATATTTGGATTTAAAAATATATCCAGAAAAGAAGTATAAAATATTAAAAGATAATACGGTAATTAAGTGTAATTTTATTAGTAGAGAACATATATTACATACCGAAGATAAACAATACAATACTTTAGTAAATATAATAATCAACTTTGGAGAAAAAACCCAAGAAAATAATAAAAATATAATAAGAACACTAGAACTAGTAGAAGTATTACAAACTAAACAAAGAAAGACTTTAGAAAATTAGAACAAAATTTGGATTTCTTAAAATCACAAGAACTAGAAATAGACAGAAAAATACAATTTCTGAACAATAAGTTTAATCTAGAAAAAATACCTAAGAAAGACGAAATAGAGAAATTAATTAAAACTATTACAGAAAAGCCTAAAGAATTAGAAATACAAACAACCAGACTAGTAGAAAAAATAACACACCAAGTAGAAGTATTAAAAAGTGAGATAAATACCTTAAAAGAAAAGATAGACACAATAAAAGAAATCGCTCTTTCATGAGTGAGTTACAACTAGAACTAGATCCAGTATATGAAGAAGCATTAAAGTTCATAGAAAGAATTCAACCCAATCTAGAGGGACTGACTAGTTATACTCCCCAGGGAAAAGCAGATCAAACAATAATAAAATAGAATAATACTATAATAGTATTACTTTTAGAAATTAATAAAAAGCTAGATAAAATTATTAAAGAAAAGGAGATAAAGACTACAATCCCAAAAGTAGACGATCTAATAGAACAATTAAAAAGAGTTGAAATAACAACGCAAAAAGATAAACTTAAAATAAGAAAACTACAAAAATGAACCTTTTTCCAGGTGGATCAAGAACAACAAACCAAGAAAGATCGCGAATAAGTTTTTCAGATAATAGAATAGGTAATAACATGTTAGCCAGAATTCTAACTAGAAAAAGTGTCACGACCCAAAATTCCAACCAAGTCGTGATGGCGCCTCTCGTGAGGACAAGGCCAGCCAATCAACAAAACAGTACATCTCTTTATAATTACTTAGCAGGAATAAGTCTAAATCATGGGCAATATAATCTTAAATGCGAAATAAATGTGATAGAACAAGGAAAACCATCTCAACTCAGCCCGAAATCGGGGTGTCACAAGTCATGAGCTACTACAGAGTTTACTAATATTTTACAAAGTCTGAAATTATCATAAATAACAAAGATAAGGGAGAAAACGGGGCTGCGGACGTCAACAGCTACCTCGTTACTCCTAGTCACCGCCTGGCCTGGAAAGAATCAGCGCTCAGGAGCGAACTCAGCTCTGCCTGTATCTGCACACATGGTGCAGGGAGTAATGTGAGTACTCCGACCCAGTGAGTAATAAAAATAAATAACGACTGAAAATATGAAATCTCATAACGGCACAATATAGCGCTATCCCAAGCAGTAAAATCAGTTATACAGTAAAATAGTGAGTATCTGATAATTTTTCTTTTTGCAGGGAGTAATGACAAATAATTTCCACAGTAAGGATAAATCAAAAGCTTGCCCCTCGGGCTCAATATGTAAATCTCAGTATAGTATCAGCCCCTCGGGCTCACTCCCAACTCACCAGCACACAACATCAGCCCCTCGGACTCACTCCCAACTCACCACACACAAGCAACGGCCTCTCGGGCCCACGCCCAACTCACATGGGTACCCTGCACTCACTGGGGGTGTGTACAGACTCCGGAGGGACTCCTACAGCCCAAGCGCAATATCAATAGGCCTGAAATCCTTCACACATCACACACGAGGCATGAACGCCTCCTCATATAATACTCGAGGCCTGAAAGCCTCCTCATATAACACTCGAGGCCTGAAAGCCTCCTCATATAACACTCGAGGCCTGAAAGCCTCTTCATATAACACTCGAGGCCTGAAAGCCTCCTCATATAACACTCGAGGCCTGAAAGTCTCCTCACATCACTCAACATATCCTCACGTATGGCCCTCGGCCTCAATCAGTCCAGAAAATAATCATAAGCCTCTTGGGCATCAGTAAAACAATAGTGCTCAGATCAACAACATTATAAATATCATTAAATCTCGAGTTGAGTATAAATGTAACTGAGTTCACAAAATAATATAATTCAATTGGACTGAGTTCAAATAATATTTCAATTCGTGAGGAAAATAGTGATGTAAATTCACAAAAGATTTCAGATAATTGACACAAAGCCCAAATATGACAATAAGCCCAGTCATAGTGAAAAACAATAAATCTTTATCAATTACGCGGTAAAAATATCAACTAGGATGGACCAAGTCACAATCCCCAATAGTAAATGTCCCCGCGCTCGTCATACAACGCGTGTCTCATCTCAACATAGCAGTATGTTGTGCAATCCGGGGTTTCAAACCCTCAGTGCATCATTTAAAATCATTACTCACCTCTAGCTCGCTATGCCCTTGCCTCTCCAGTTGGCCTCCTCGTACGACGAATCTGCCAAAAAAAAATCACACAAACATCGATGAAATTCGATTTCTAAAAGACGGGGTTGTAACCATACATATATGGGACTTGCCCCTTAATGGTACTACAATGATCCACTACTCTTAGGTAAACTTCAATCTACAATATGTCATTTAATAGGGCCAATATTAGTACTAAATTCCATAACTTATGCCATTTAGGCATATTATCAAACACCTTGTAGGCATAGATATTTACACCTCATAACTATAGTATTGGTTCTTCCAACTATTACCATTAACCAACAATTCATCTCACCATCATTCCTAACCAATTTATAACTTTCAACTACACATGTATGACCATCCATTCATACCCAACCAACAAAATTCCATCAATTAAACACCTTTAAATCCCTACCATGTTCATGTATTTAAATTGGGAATTTATGGCTTCCAATCAACATACCATATGTTGTAATACATGATTCATACTCATAATTCCATATTAACTCCATATATGTAAGTCTAAGGTGTAGGATTACCTCTTGTAGACCAAATCTTGAAAGTCAACTTTGGGGTGTTCTTGAGATTTTGAAGAAATCCTATGAAATCCAATCAAAATCATATTGTAACTAGTGATTGTGAAGTGAAATCACCATGAAAACACACTTAAAATCTTGACTTAGGAGTGCAATTGGTGCCTTGGTCGAGTTGGGATGTAGAGGAAGCCCTAAGCTTGAGAAATGACTCAATTCCTCTCATTTCCGGTCTTTAGAGTACTTAGAAACCCTCCAGTAGCGCGAGTTCGCGCGTTTTTGCTGAGCATTCTGCCTCAGACGTGCGAAACGCGCGATACTTTGCTCGCTCTGACACCTGACCAGTGAAATGGTCATAACTTCTTGAATACACTTCCAAATGACGAACGGTTTATTGCGTTGGAAACTAGACTCAAAGGGCTTTAATTTGATAGGTTCTATCTCACACAAATCCTTATATAACAAGAGATTATCGTTCAAAGTGAGGCCTTGTGCGCACTCATTTACAACTTTCGTCTATTATGAAATTTCCAACTTCAAAAGTTCCTGTTAGCCATCCGAAATCATCCCGAGGTCCCCGGGACCTCAACCAAAAGCACGAACATATCTTAAAACATTATTGAAACTTATTCCAATCATCAAAACGCCTCAACAACATCAAAACCATCAAGTTACATCGAATTCATGCCTAAGTTCTTCCAAAACTTCCAAAATACGCATTTGATCAAAAACCCGACCAAATCACTTCCGAATCAACTGAAATTTTGCGCACAAGTCCAAAATCTCCTAACGAAGCTACAACAACTCTCGGAATCCCATTACGACCACCGAATCAAAATCTCACCTACCAACCAGATTTCGCCAAAATCCTAACTTCGCCAAAATAGGCTAACTTCTACACCGAACCTCCAAAATTACTTCCGGTTGCTCTCCTAAGCCTTAAATCATACCCAAAACTAACCAAAATCGAAAATAAATTCCGAGCCCTCTAACTCACAAGTCAACGTCCGGTTGACTTTTTCAAACTAATTCTTCCTTAAAGAGACTAATTGTCCCATTTCATACCAAACTCGATCCGAATTGACTCAAATTCACCAAGTACACATATTGAAACATGAATAAGCATTTAACGGGAAATACAAGACGAAAATACAGGAAACGACGGTTCGGGTTGTTACATTCTCCATAACTAAAACAAACGCTTGTCCTCGAGCGTACCCAGAGTTGTCCTAGAAGCCAACCAAAAGCTGAATGACCTTATCAAGCATAAACCCAAAGATGATACCACGTCACCCTATCTCACATGGGTCCGATAACGCGTTGTAACTAAGATCACACAATCTAGTCTAGCCCATAAATCATAGAGCCACATTTCACCTTTTCGGAATCATACACAAGATCAGAACCTCACACCTACATTCAGAATAAGTTTGAACTAGCTGTAATAGACCATGCCTGCAACCTTAGGTGCAATTGTATGATATACCAATAACTCAAACAAATGCAGCAATAACTTCCATTCACAGCAGCTGCCCACAACAACTAAATACCAATAGAAATCTCTTATTAGCCAATGTCTCATTCCAACACTCTCATATATTGCCAATGATAATTGAAACACGCAATAAATCATAACCATTGCTTAGATCAACCATTCATGAAGCCATTTCTCCTCTAGCAATTATAGTAACATTTTTTTTAAAACCGAACCTCGATATTTACCCATCAAACATGCTGAAATCAAATCCGTTTGTATTCATCAATGACCCCAATGATCACCTCGAATCCAACACACCACTCTGGTGATATGACACCTCAATACAGGCCTAAGCCACAACTTTCATAATACGCGCACCAATAAGAAACGACATGAACATACTCAAGTCATGAAAAATAACTTAAACGAAAGAGCCGTACCTCAAGCTCATCAGTACCATCAGCGGACCCAACAAGAACATGCCGCAATACTACCGAAATATCATTAGTTTAATAACATTACCTTTTTATGAGACATATACTCTCGTCAAGTCACTTTCAATTAGCAATACTATTTCCCCAATCATCCGAAGATCATTCGCCCTAATCATCTGAAGCTTTTTTTTATCACCTAGAAGAAAATCGCTACACATCTCATGTTCTGCATGATGTACATATGTATTGTTCTAACTCTTACAATATTGACATGACGGATGAGGTATACATAAATTCATGACCACTGTCGAGAAAATGATTCGTTGGTTCTATACTCCTGGCAAGAACTATCACCTCATTTTGAGCAAAATCATGGTCTTAGCTCCTTAATTTACTTCATATACTCAGATTGCACTAATCTCAAATTCAATGATCTCATCTCACCCAGTACAAACTGCTCAGGCAATAAGCCACCCCTGACATAATCAAAAGTTGCATATGATGCCTCAATATGCCAATAAGCTACCAATTCGAACGCGGTACAAAAGGAAAACAAACTCTGGAAGGAATTACCAATCTCACACACTAATACAAACTTTCCTTAGAAAATAGGAAGCAAGACATACAAAATAGCATATAGAAAACTATACTCAACATCACACTGTTGCGGCGTGCAACCCGATCCAGATAACATACCCATGGCGGCGTGCCACCCGATCCACACATAGATCTCACATAAGGAGATACACATCGAGCCAAATTTGCTCATTACAAAATAAATACCGAGTATCGGTCGTAAGCATGCTAAGTGCATAATAATATCTCCGAGGGACATATAACGTTATAAGCTACAAAACTCAAGCACAACTGAGGTGCGATGTACAATCTGAATTTCAAGAGCCAAGATGTTCATATAACGTCATTCCTACACAGATTCTCAACACATAACAATTTGTCAAGTCGTCTCACAACTCACACAGCGCAATGTATCACTATGTAAAATATCTGATAATGAAACATCAACCTAACTACTCCCCCATAAGGACCGCATTACTAAAAAGCACACATTTGGCCTGATGTAGAGCCATTATTCACATTAAATCTATCGATCGACTTCAAGCCGATTCTGAACACACTGAACTAGTCTGATAACCTTTCAAAGGTCCATAATAACTCCCATTTTTCTCATAACACACAAGAACAACCATCACAATCGGGGTAATCCTCCCCAGTTCACAACCCAATATGCCAAGTGCCCTCCAGGCATGAATCTTTAATTTAACGACACCATCACAAACTTCATACTTGGTTTACATCTTTAATCAATCAAGTGACTACATGTCACACTTATACAATCTTCCTGTGGGACAAGCTCCCACCATCCTCCGAAATAATTAACGGGTTCGCACATTCAAACCACCGGCTGTACTAACGCTGAAAAGTGATCAAGAATCCCTAACCAGGATGCAAAGCCTTTCTCACAGAACACCGGTCTCAGGTGATACGGACATCAATACCCATCTTACTCAAAACACTAGAACTCCTTTCCTGCTCATCCGAGCTTGTGACATCACAGTCATTGACCAAACTACGACCTTGGTCCTTACTTCAAATTCCATACCACTCACTGCACCTCACGTGCCGATATACGATAGACATGATTTCCATCACAACTCTGGAACCGCCGATAGGCTAATATTTCATCACATAAGGCTTTCCATTTAACTTACTTCGGGAGAACTATAGCAACATACAGGTGAATTCTCATAACCGTCGAATATGCCAATATCTAAGTAGTGGTCCAAGCCACCATAACCCTTCCGGGATTTGCCTCCACATAAAAAGTCATAACAGAAGAATGCTTCTGAACAAAATCAATTACGGTCGCCGACAAGCCTCACACGTACCGCCACAAATCACTTACATAACTTGCTCACGTTGAAGGAACTGATCACTGACACCAATATGCCAATTCAACTATGGCTAATCAACCTACCTCCTTCCAGTTTTCCCTTAATTGCCTTGGAAATAATACTTCTCCATTCAACACATAACATACTCCATCTGCACTCCTCCGGAGTGACCTTGAATCACGAGACCATGCTGTCTCAAATCCCACGAACCATTTCATATCTCCCAAATGCTACACCGCAAGTCAAAATATTATAGAACATTTTGGGCACCTTCTCATTGTGAGCATGTGATTTTTGTTTCGCACGACAATCGCTTCAAAAAGAAATAAAAATAATAATAATTGGCCCTGCTGTACAATTTTGAATTTCTGTGCGGCACCTTGTTGATTTATTTGTGACTTCGGCCCATTTTTATTTATTTACTTTATTAAAAAAAATAAAATTCGAAAATATATGTGTCCTGCATAATTCAAACCGTAATCCGGTCGTTAAATAGAAAATCATAAATAGGCATCTTCGTCCGTGATTTTATTTTTTGTTTAATTTTACCCATTTTTGAATTATTTTAACGTGTGTGTGAATAATTGTATTGGGTGTTTGATTTTATTTAGTTTTGTATTTCTTTTTATATAATAATAAAAAAAAAAAGGAAAATAAAGGGGGCCTTGCCTTTCCGGATTTGGGCCAATTTATTAAAATTGGCCCAAACAAATAATGCCCAAACGGACAGCCCAAGCCACCAGTCCAAACAGCCCACCCCCAGGCCATAAAACGACGTAGTTTAACACCAAAACTACGTCGTTTCGATGCCAACCCATCACAACCGTTTAAACCAAGCCGATCCAACGGTCCGGATCTTTCACCCGTAACCCCACTACCCGACCCGTTACCCGAACCAATTCTGACCCCTACTAAGCCAAACGACGACGTTTCGTTTAAACCTTCAGATCCAAGCCGTCCATCTCGTCTCATCCAACGGTTGAAATCAATCCCCCCATTCCATATATAAGCCTCCTACCACACCCTGCCCCCTATCCAATACCCCAGCTTCCGTCTTCACCTCCTTCCCCACGAAACCCTAGCCGCCCCCTTATCCCTCGCCATTAATCCCGGCGGCATGAACGCCGATGACCTCCGCCTGAACACCATAGAACCCCCTCACCGCCCTGAACATCGATCTGTTGGCCGTTTAGTTCGAATCCCTTCCCACCTTCTCGAATCTTCATTTGAAGATTCGAGTCGGAACCCGAGTTACACCAATCGACCTCAACTTCGCACCAGACAGTCCCCAGACCCCCTCGTGACCAAACCATGCTTGGTTTGGTCCGAATCTGACCAGGGAAGCACGAATCCCGGATCTAATTTTTGGAACTTTGAAGGTCTTCGTCGATGGTCCGTGTTTTGTTCAAACTAAAAGATTAAGGTCTAATGGACCTTAATCGAAGTGTTTCTCATCTGAGAAACACTTCGATTAAAGCCCGTTCAGCCTTAAGAAAGGTCTGTCCGAATCCGAGTTAAGGCTTTTGATTTTTCAAGATTTGAGGTGAGTTTTGATTCTTTTTGCTTATTTATGTTAGTCCATGTTCGTTTAAAAGATTTGTTCTGGTTTTGTTTTTAATCTGTGTTTTGAGTTTTATCAACTGTTCCTGTCCATCTCGCCTGAACCTTTGTTGTTTGATTGAGTCTTTCTTCTAATTGTTCTGATAATTTGTATGTATGTATTTGTTGTGCAATTAATTGGGTTTCAAATGTGAACTGACCAACTGATTCTTCCCATGTAATTTTGCGTAGTCAGTACAATTCGAATCATGTGTTCGATACTGTTAAATGTCTGACTTTGGTCTCGATTGTACGAGTTATAACTAGTATAGTCGAGTCGACATATGTCGTCAATTAGTTTCAGATGTTTGAATAATATACAAATTGATTTGCTCATGTTTAGCATTGTATGAATCAGTTGGGAATTGAATTTAGCTACTTATAGTTGTTAATCTGAATCAGAAGTGTAAAGGGTTTGATTTTGTTTAAGTTGCAGTCAGAATTGGAGGGCATGTGCACTTGTGCACAACATGTGCATTTGTGCACTTGTGCACAACATGTGCATAAAGGCTTTTGTTTGATTTAAAAATGTTTTGACAGCATATGCTGTCAGATACATCCTGCTGCCCACACCCTACTTTAGTTTCAGAAATAATAAACATTACAAAAGTAAGCCTGCCAAGGGAATATGATGGGGTTTTGGTTAATACTTAAATGACTAAGTGGAACTGAAAAGAGGGCAGCACATGAGGGGGTTTCTGTTGGTCTAAACAGGCTGTAAAAGGGGTAATGTGAAAGCTTATAAAAGGGAGGACATACAGAGATAGAAAAAGGAGAGGATACCATCGGATAATAGAGGTCAGAGAGAGCATAGATAGAGGAGAGTTGAAGTTCTGGAGATACAGACAGAATTAGAGACAGGATTGAGAGATAGAAATACATACACACACACACAAAAGGATAGACATTGAACCTTAAGAGCTGAATAGGAAAAACACAAACAGAGATAGAGAGAGGTTAAGGGATAGAAGCTATACAACCAACAATCAGAAACCTTCTTCCTCCTATTGTTATTGGGCTTTCAGTTGTTTCAATTTGTTCAAGCCAATTCTGATCCTTTGAAATCTCAGTTGTGTCTATTAGTTGAGTGCTTTCATTGGTCTACTACTATCTGGAGTTTCTGATTCTACTCCACTGGGTGTTGCTGTTATTTGGCTATTGCTTTCTATTGGCTATATTTGCATCTCTGCACTCGAGCTGGGTTCTTGCTGTATTGCTTTGTCTGCTGCTATTTCTGCCCTGCTGCTACTGATAGTGCTGTGATTGCTGCTGCATTTTGTTGTCATTATATTCTGCTGACTCCCCCTTTCCTTCAATTGTCAAATATTTCCAGGTACACAACCTCTGAAACTTTGTATTGTTGAAAGTTTGAAGTTGAAATAAAGAAAAGAACAGCTGTTCATGTTATAACATTGGTGTTAAAAATAGGTCGAATGTTAGTGGGATTGTATTTTACTGCAAACTGCAAACACTTTGTATAAAACTAGCACACATTCTGCTGAGATGGACTGTTAGATAGCGCTGTTCAATAGCAATAACAATATGATAGACAGCATGTTTGATTTGGGATACGTTCAGTTCAGTATAATACTGTTTGGTTTAGTTACGACTGTATAACATAGAGTCAGGGCAAACACTTGTATATATTTCTGCCCAGACCACTGAATCGACAAATCTGTGGTATTAGGTCTGGGATAGATGTATCCCAAACAAACTCTCATGCAGTCATATTAAAAGTCTGGCTATGAATGCCAGTTTCGCTTGTCAGTTTATTTGTTCCAATGCCGGTTTGATATCAGGTTTCGGTACAGATTCTTCGTTTCGAAATGATGTAATGATTGTTGAGAAAAACTAATAATCATTTTTGAGTTCAATTAGTAGTAATTTTTCCTAATAATACAGCCGATTTCTTTATCAATTTCAAATAGGTTAGAGTGTTAAGAATAGAACTTGGAGGTCGTTAAAACATAACTCAATATATGTTGTTAGTTTGTTTGCAATCTCACTTAGCGAATTAATAAGCATATTCACTTGTTGAAGACAAAGAATGCCGTAGCTTTCACCTCATGAACAATCAATCAGGTAATCAAACAAGTTTAGGTTCGGCAAACATAATAAGGATTCAGTCCGTATTTGTCTAAACCAGCAAAATTCGGCATCATCCTTCCCTTTAAAGATAAATGTAGTAAAAATGTAGTCCTTGTAGGGTACCCTTCTAAAATAATGAGACGAGCCTCGCCGAATCAAAAGGCAAATTGCGGGGCCCTCAATAATTGGTCATAATAAATACTTAGAATTTGGGACGGGCTGTTTAGTGAATTCCACTCCCCTCCCCGAAGACAATAACGCGTTAGATTCTTTAGGCGCGACTTAATCAAATTACATTCCTAAATTCGGGTGCGCATTTATGTGACCCAATTTCAAATCTCAATGGAGTCGAAATGTGTTAACAATTACGGGTGCATTGATTGTGACGTGGTTCGAGATACATTTTCACGACGTTGCAATTCTATAAAAATAAATGATAATAATAAAAGCGGTTAAAACTTAATAAAAGCACATAAGTCACAACATGTATTTAAATCAGATATTTAGCCATTATAACAATTTAAGCGACCGTGCTAGAACCACGGGATTCGAGGGTGCTTAACACCTTCCCTCGGGTCAACAGAATTCCTTACTTAGAATTTCTAGTTCGCAGACTCCATTTGGAAAAGTCGAAAATTTCCTCGATTTGGGATTCAAGATAAACCGGTGACTTGGGACACCAAAAGCCAAACCTTTCCCAAGTGGCGACTCTGAATTAAATAAATAATCCCATTTCGAATATTGTCACTTAAATTGGAAAAACTCCACCCGCGCATTTCTAACCCTTCGGGGCCGGGCGCGCAAAAAGGAGGTGTGACAGCTCGGGCGACTCTGCTGGGGAAGATTTCACCCAGAACCACTGGTTCAGGGTTCAAGAATTCGAGCTTAGAATAATTGTTATATTTGGCTTTATTATCTGATTTTTATTACATGTTTTTTGCGTAACGTGCTAAATGTTGTCTTTTACCGCTTTGATATTATCTGAACTGTATATAAACTGTGCCGAAACCTTTCTCTTCTTACTTCCGGGGAGAAGCTCGCTGGTCGGGACTCCCTATTCTGTTAATGTCAATACCTAAAATAAGAAAGAGGACGGACAAGTTACAAAGCCGGACGATCTCGCGGGTCCCCGGTACGTAGCCCCCTCCTCGACTCGAGTTGTCCGCTCGGGTGCACAGTCTAGAACAAATACCCAGGTTACGAACCTAGAATAACTTGACTTCATGCCGGATCCCTAGTAGGAACGCTTATCTGCATCATGTTGCATTTGACTTAGGGGACTCAACACAGGGGTTGGGTCCGTCTAGGACAGGCAGCCTGAAACGAAAAAGACCCCCTGGTGCATCCTATTTGTGTTGTGCATTTATTTGCTTCGGTTCCGCATGTCGACCGGTTCCTAAAAAGGGGAAAATAGCAGCGTAGGGGAGATAATTACTTATTTTTGGAGAATAAAACCAATGTCCAAGTAGTGTCAAAACCTCGCCGGAATTTTTTCTAAAAAAAAACTGTCTTTTATTGAGAGTTATTAAAAAAAATAAAAAAAAAAAAATTTCTTTTATCACTTTCAAAATCAAAAAAAAAAACGAAAAAGTGTTTATTTTAAAAGTAAAAAAAAAATGGAAAATCCATAATTCAAAAAGTGTGTTGTTTCTTTTGTAGTACCCCTTTTATAAATTCAGACTAATGATCCAAATATTGCATAAAAAAAAAATAAAAAAAAATATTTTTTCTTGAGCCTTTATCTTTTTTCAAAATAATAATACTTATTCTTGATTTCTAGGTTTTCTCTATTCATGATATGCCCGAACTACGCCGGTTTGATTCTCACCGGATGTGAGATACGTAGGCAACCCTCGTCGGGTTCAACCCCATTTTTCTAAATAGCCAAAAATCAGTAAATAAATAAATAAAAGATGTGTCAAATTTTTAATAGAGTTGTAAATAAGTCAGGTGACATTGTTTTATCATAAATAGCCAAATGTTCCCGAAAGGGACGCCGGAAGGCTGACTTTGCATAAACAGCCACCTTTGGGTCTTGTTTAGCGTTTTTTTAGACCCGCACAGCCTTAAAATCTTTGTCTCTGAAGTGTTTAAAGGCCGTGGGCAAAGCTTGATCCTCTCTAAAAAAATATATATTTTTTGAGTCAGTCAATTTTGTTAAAATCACCTTAATAAATGTGCAGGATGAGCACGATGCAAAATGAACATTTTTCAATAATGACCAAAATCCCTGTCAAGTTACGGCTATGGTGGAATGATCTAGATGTTGAAGGACAAAATGAGGTTAAGAAATATTTGAAAGGTCTTGTGGGTCTGTTGGAAGTCCAGCCTCGGGGAGATATCATAAGAGCTTTGGTTACCTATTGGGACCCGGCGCACAATGTTTTCCATTTCTCTGATTTTGAGCTCACCCCAACTTTGGAAGAAATGGCCGGATACATCGGGAATACTGAACTCCCGTTGAGGGAAAAATACTTGGTCGCCCCAAGAGTCGTCACGGTACATCGGTTCCTGGATTCATTGAAAATACCTAGAACGGTCCACAACCCGGATCTAGCAGCCGGATTCTGTACTCCATGCTTCATATATGATAGATACGGTCACGAGGGGGGATTCAATAATCCAATCAACAAACTGTGCAGCAAAGGAGTTCGTCAGAAGTGGGACGAGCACAGACGGGTGGCGTTCATGATAACGTTTCTGGGTCTTCTGGTATTTCCGAGAAAAGATGGAAACATTGATTTGAAGATATCTGGGGTCGCCAGCACTTTACTCACGCAAAGTGGCAGCACTCTCGCGCCAATGGTGGTATCTGACATCTTTCGAGCTCTCACAACTTGTAAAGCTGGGGGAAATTTTTTCGAAGGTTGTAACTTGATCCTACAGATATGGATGACCGAGCACCTCTGCCATCATTCCGGGGTATTGAGCCATGGTTCCCCGGAAAAAACCCGCATATAAGAATCTTACACGAGAACCAGAGAGATCACTTGGCCTAAAGGAGTCCTGGCATGGACCTCGTTCTTGCAAGCTCTTACTGCCAGCCAAATACAATGGGCGTTGGGATGGTTACCTGTTGATGAGATCTTATATATGTCGGCGGCTAAAACTCATTTCTTACTGATGGGGCTTAAGAGCATTCAACCTTACGCACCCTGCCGAGTTTTGAGACAGTTCGGAAGGTGCCAGACAGTACCTCATGAGGAAGATCTTAGCACTCAAACAGTTGAGATAAGTCCTAACGGACAATTCCCAGAAGCGAAGATTCGCCAAATCTGGAATGAGGGTCAATATTTGAAATCAGATACTTGCGTGCGGGATCGAGCCAAGGGAGAAACGGCGCCAGGTTACCTTGCATGGTATAGAAGGGAACTCGAGCATGAAAGGCCAGCTAAGAGACCCCACATCCGGGATTTCACCGAGTCATCGAAAAGGCATTGGGATTGGTTAGCAAAGGAAAGAGGTTATTGTGCCGAAATCAGCAGATTAAAACAACAAGTAGAAGGCATGAAATACGAGCACAGCGTGCAAATTGCTACCGATCTGGGAGAGCGGAACAGGTTAACTCAAGAAAATGAGATGCTCAGAGCTCAGATCAAACAAATAAGGTTGGACGCAGATAGACAACCAAGGCGTCGATCGGACGAGCAGCTGATAAAAGGGCTAAAAGGTAAAATCAGGGAATGGCGAGATGGTTTGGAGAAATCTGAAAACATCATAGCAGAGTTCAAGGCACAGTGGGATACAAGAGCAGATAAGCATCGCAGACACCTGAATCAATTGGAAGGCGACCACGAGAAGACTGTTGCTAAAATAAAGAGAGAGATGGCAGCACTTGAAATCAAAGCAGCTAGTCAGGCCAAGGATTTCCAAATGGAAAGCAGATACTGGTATGACACCATAGCCCATATGAAATTGGAAGTACGGCGATTGAAGCATCAACACGTGCAAGATGTTCAAGTCTTCAAGATATGCAGCGATCAGATAAAGCACCTGCTTGTAGAGAAGAAGCAAACCAGAGATAGGATCAAAGCCGTTGCCCACGCCATCACCAGACGATGTCTACGATGTGAGAACATGTCTAGTGTTACCTTCCTCTCGGCAGTAATGGTTTATGTCAAGCAGACTATGCACGAGCTAGAGCAACTTGAGAGGGATCTCACGCCTAGGACCGCGGCGAGGCCGAACGACGCCCCGCGGAAACCAATTTTTAAAACCATAATGCATTCATAGGTCAAATCTGTATCTTAGCATCTTCTGCCTGTTTTTTCATCAGGGTGATTTTTAGTCTATTTTTTGAGTCTAGGTTTATTTTCAAAGTTTGCTTTTTCTTTTGCAAAATGTAGTTTGTAATAGACTGCTTCAATAATAAAGAGTTTGCTTCTTTCACGCTCATTTGTGTTTTCGAACTACGTAATGATCTGATTCACTGAGTATCGTGATACGTAGGCAATCCTCATCGGATCCGATCGCATTTTCTTTTGCTACAAAAAAAAATATAAAAGAAAAATAAATGTAAATAAAATAAAAGGAAAACAAAAGAAAAGAAAAAAAAAGGGGAAATAAGAGGAAAAATACCGGAATGACGCATGCTCTCGTAGCAGACATATAGCAATCCACTTAACTGTATAGGTGCATCATGCCCAACGTGAGATTAACTATCCGTTATTTGCTGCAAATTAACCGTGCACTTGTCATTGAGCATTTTCCAGGGTTTTTGAAAAGACGGTTGGTTTGGTGAAAGTCTGGCCTCACATTCATACTTCACGAGATCAAGGAGAGGTGTTCAACTACCTGTTGTTAGGACTAGAAGCAGTACTCACACTTACTTCACCAGGTCAAAAGGAAGTGTGGAAATGTCTTCGGAAATTCCATTGCAAACAGTCCCCGTCTCTGAGGAGAGCTCAATCTCAGCCGTCCTCACGCCTGAATCCGCAACTGCGGAAGAAAATAGAATCCTACGGCTCCGCATGTTGGAAATGCTGGATGACTGGAACAATGGGAAAGAGCCGCCAAGTGTCGTCCCCGGATTCCCTGAATTATTCTCCAGGTCAGGTGGGACTTCTAATGTCCCCATAAATTACCCTGCTACCCCATTCGGGTACCCAGCCAACTCCGCTTTCTCCGCAGGATCACCTTCTGAGCCTCATCCCCGAATGTCGGCCACTGATGCAAGCATGAACATCTTTACTGCATCGCCTTGCCCAGCTACGGCACAGCCTGCCACATACAAGCCAAGCTTTGACTCATCCTCTTTTACATTCCAAGCACCATCGTTCTCAATGGAACCAACCAGGTTCGCTACCAACAATAATCCT
This sequence comes from Nicotiana tabacum, assembly GCF_000715075.1. Classification (NCBI taxonomy): domain Eukaryota; kingdom Viridiplantae; phylum Streptophyta; class Magnoliopsida; order Solanales; family Solanaceae; genus Nicotiana; species Nicotiana tabacum. The sequence goes on from NC_134087.1 coordinate 200,840,357, forward strand.
CTACCGCCTCAGTGCGAACTCGCACCGGGACAGGATCAGAACCCCAGGATTGAAGAACAAAATGAGATTGCTAAGAGAATGAGAAGCCTTGAACAAAGTTTGAAGAATATGCAAGGGTTGAGCGGACAAAAGAGCGTCTCTTACGCCGACCTGTGCATGTTCCCTCACGTGCACCTGCCGACGGGTTTCAAGACCCCCAAGTTCGAGAAATACGATGGGCACGGTGACCCCATTGCACATCTTAAGAAATACTGCAACCAATTGCGGGGAGCCGGCGGAAAAGAAGAACTGCTAATGGCGTATTTTGGGGAAAGCTTAGTAGGGATAGCTTCGGAATGGTATATGGATCAGGAAATGTCCCGATGGCATATATGGGATGATCTCGCCAGAGATTTTGTAAAGCAATTCCAGTATAACATCGACATTGCGCCAGACCGAAACTCTCTGTCGAATTTGAAGAAGAAGCCTTCGGAAAGCTTTAGAGAGTATGCTATTAAGTGGCGTGAACAGGCGTCGAGAGTGAAGCCTCCCATGGATGAAGTGGAAATGGTCGCTACCTTTCTCCAGGCTTAAGAGTCTGACTATTTCCAAAACATGATGTCGGCCATGGGTAAGCCATTCGCGGAAGCAATCAAGATAGGAGAGATGGTAGAGAATGGGCTGAAAACGGGTCGGATTCTGAGTCAAGCAGCCCTAAGGGCAACCTCCCAGGCCGTCCAAAGCGGGTCTGGAGGGACGACAAGGGGAAGAAGAAGGAAGAAACGGCTATGGCAGCCTCTGAAGCAAGGGAGTATCGTCATCCCAGGCCCCATTTTCCGGAAAGGGCCCCACAACACTACTACCCCCACTCAAATGTGGCATATGCTCATCAACCTTATATGGTCATGAATGCCCAACCTTATAACCATTCACCACAACAAGCCAACCGAGGCCCAGCTCCACCTCCCAGAAATCAGCCTCCTTACCGCAACCACTATAACCCACAACCCCCGCAGAATAACTACCGCCCCCAGGAGCCACCTCGATGGAGGACTTTCACGCCCATCGGTGAACAATACTCCACATTGTTCCCTAAGCTAGTCCAGTTGGGTTTCTTGCAACCAATTCCCCAAACGAGGCAAAACCCGACATCTCCTTCTTATAAAGCCGGAGTCAGATGCGCCTATCATTCAGGGGCCGAAGGACATGATACAAACGACTGATGGTCATTGAAAAGAGTGGTCGAAAATTTGATAGAGTAGGGAAAAATAGTGCTAAGGGACGAAGAGATCCCAAATGTGACTAACAATCCATTGCCCGCTCACAATAATGGGCCGCTGGTCGGCATGATTTGTGAAGACAAAGAGTTCGACCCTGCCTTGAAAGCCATAATTGCCATTGTCGACACGGGGAGGAGGCCTGAAATAGACCAGAAATCAGAAAAGGGGGAGGAGGTCAAGGCTGCAGAAAGCAAGCCTGAAAAGAAGGTGGAGAAGAAAGTGGTACCAGCAAAGGGTGGAGTTCTTTACATACCGCGGGGTCAAGCCAGGAAGACGCAGAACTTCGGGATCAAAAAGACAAAACCTATGTACGTGCCAAAAGGGGCCTATGTGGTCCGGGGGATGATTCAACCACCTCGGCTGAATGAGCCAGTGGTTATCGGACGCGTGCCACAAAAGCCAATGACCAACCCGTCCACAGTGCCGTGGAATTATCAAAAGACTTTGGTAACATACAAAGGTAAGGAGGTCATGGAAGAACTTCCAGAAAATACTTTCGTTGGAGGGTACTCAAATACCCAAGAACTGAACAACGCCACACAAAGGCGCTTCCCTCCAAAGGAGCCCGTGAGTGTTGAAGAAGCGGAAGTGTTCTTCCAACAAATGAAGATGCCGGATTACGAAGTGATAGATCAGTTGCGCAAGCACCCTGAGCAGGTGTCCATGCTATCATTATTGACAAGGTCGGCCGAGCATCAAAAGATCTTACTGAAGACCCTGAATGAGGCATATGTGCCGGTTGAAACCTCGGTGGAGCAATTAGAGCGGATGACAGAAAGATTCTTCGCCGTCAACCAAATCTCCTTCAGCAAGAACGATCTACCCCCGGAAGGAGCAGCACACAACAAGGCATTGCATTTAACAGTCAAATGTGAGGACTACTATGTCAAGCGGGTGATGCTGGATGGGGGATCAGGTGTTGACATTTGCCCGCTCTCCACGCTGCAAAGAATGGAAATTGAGACCGGAAGAATCCGACCCAACAACGTCTGCGTGAGAGCTTTCGATGGTATCAAGAGAGACACCACGGGAGAAATAGACCTGCTGCTGGTCATAGGACCAGTCAAATTTCGAGTCACTTTCCAAGTGATCGACATGGACACATCTTACAATTTCCTCCTTGGCAGGCCTTGGATCCATGCGGCAGGAGCCGTGCCTTCTACTCTTCACCAGATGGTGAAGTTCGAGTATGAAGACCAAGAGATCGTGGTCCATGGAGAAGATGAACATGCCATTTATCGGGACCCATCTATCCCGTATCTTGAACCAAGAGAAGGGAGCGAGCATACGGTCTATCAAGCTTTCGAGGTGGTATTGGCAGAGCAGCACGAAGAGGGAGTACCTTGCCCCCAGCCTTTCTTGTCTAACACTTCGGTTATGGTGGCCAAAGAGATGATCCGACACGGATTTAGGCCAGGGAAGGGGCTTGGACGAACCCTTCAGGGAATGACGGAACCCATTACTTTACCAGTCATCAAGAAACCTTTTGGACTAGGTTTCAAACCTACTCCAGCAGACGAAAAATGGGCAAAGAAAAGGAGAAATGAGGGCTGGAAGTTGCCTCAACCACTGCCGGATTTACATGCGACTTTTGTCAGGCCAAGGTACACTGAAGAAGAAGAAGATGAGGTCTTCACAGTTGAGGAAATCGAGGAAATATGTGGGGCAATGAGGGAAATGCTCTACGAGGTCCACATGGTTCAACCAGGCGAAGGCACGAGCACTGCTGAGATGATGTACATGGGGCCAAACGCCAAGCTCCAAAACTGGGAGATCACGCCATTCCCAACTAGACGGAAGTCCGGGTAGACCTGTCCTGCCACCTTTCCTGTATCACAAGTTATCTCCGGGACATAACTTGAACGTTTTCTTCTTTTCATTTGTTGTTCCGAATTCCTAGTTGTAAATGTTGTTGTCTTCCAATTTTCCAAAGAAAATAAAAAAAATCATCATTGCTTTCCTATTCTTTCTTTTGTTCTGATTTTATTACTTTTCCTCTTATCTTCCTTTTCAGTCCTAATAATGCGGCTTTAAATATGACATGCTTGCGGACTTCACGCCCAGATCACAATGAGCTATTTAACTGCGAATTAATGAATCCAGAACCAGAATATGATGCGGAAGAGGCTTTTAGGGAGATAAACCGAGAGTTAGAATATTTCGAGAATAAACCTAAGCCAAATCTGAATGACACTGAACCGGTAAATTTAGGAACCCCGGAAGAAATCCGGGAGACCAAGATAAGCATTCACACGGACAAGAAAACGCGAGAGGCGATAATTCAACTTCTTCTTGAATTTAAAGACGTGTTTGCTTGGTCATATGATGACATGCCGGGACTAGGTGTCGATCTAGTGGTTCACAAATTGCCGATTCATCCTGATTGTCCTCCGGTTCAACAAAAGCAACGAAAGTTCAAAACCGAGGTCAGTGACAAAATTAAAGAGGAGATCACCAAGCAACTGAAAACAGGAGTGATCCGGGTAGTCCAATATACAACATGGTTGGCGAATGTGGTTCCAGTACCGAAAAAGGACGGGAAAACTCGGGTATGTGTAGATTACCGAGATCTGAACAGAGCAAGTCCCAAAGATAATTTCCCGCTGCCCAACATCCACATCCTCGTTGATAATTGCGCCAAACACGAGATACAATCCTTCGTAGATTGTTACGCTGGATATCATCAGGTGCTGATGGATGAAGAGGACGCCGAGAAAACCGCTTTCACCACGCCTTGGGGCACCTACTGTTATCGGGTCATGCCATTTGGTCTAAAGAATGCTGGGGCTACTTACATGAGGGCCATGACCGCCATTTTCCATGACATGATGCATAAGGAAATAGAGGTGTACGTGGACGATGTAATAGTCAAGTCCAGGACACAGGATAATCACATCCAAGACTTGAGGAAATTCTTCGAGAGGCTAAGGAAGTATGACTTGAAGCTAAATCCAGCCAAATGCGCTTTCGGAGTTCCGTCAGGTAAACTTTTGGGTTTCATCGTAAGCAGGAGAGGTATCGAGCTAGATCCGACTAAGATAAAATCTATCAAAGATCTATCTCCCCCAAGAACGAAGAAAGACGTGATGAGTCTTTTGGGTAGGCTGAACTACATCAGTCGGTTTATTGCCCAGCTGACAAGCACGTGTGAGCCCATATTCAAGTTTTTAAGAAAAGATGCGGCGATTAAGTGGACAACGGAGTGTCAAGAAGCCTTTGATAAAGTCAAAGAGTACCTTTCGAATCCCCCAGTCTTGGTCCCTCCCGAACCAGGGAGGCCACTTTTTTTGTATCTGACAGTCTTGGAGAACTCTTTTGGCTGCGTCCTCGGGCAACACGATGTGACCGGGAAAAGGGAGCAGGCGATCTACTACCTGAGCAAGAAATTCACCAGCTACGAGGCCAAATACACTCTGTTGGAAAAGACATGCTGCGCTCTCACATGGGTTGCTCAAAAGCTGAGGCATTATCTCCAAGCCCACACTACATTCCTCATAAGCAGGTTGGATCCCTTGAAATATATATTTCAGAAACCAATGCCTACTGGGAGACTGGCTAAATGGCAAATCTTGCTTACGGAATTCGACATAGTTTATGTCACTCGCACGGCAATGAAAGCCCAGGCGTTAGCAGATCATTTGGCCGAAAACCCGGTCGATGAGGAATACCAGCCATTGGATACCTACTTTCCAGATGAAGAGGTAAACACCGTAGAAGTGATCTCAGAGGAAGCTCATGTTTGGAAGATGTTCTTTGACGGAGCCGTGAACGCCAAGGGTATAGGGATTGGGGAAATTTTGATCTCACCTGCCGGTCAGCATTATCCCGCCACAGCTAGACTTCGTTTCTTCTGCACAAATAATACAGCTGAATATGAAGCCTGCATTATGGGCATACATATGGCAATCGATCAGGATGTCAAAGACTTACTGATTTTGGGAGATTCTGACCTGATCATCCGGCAAGTTCAAGGCGAATGGGAAACTCGGGATGTCAAACTTATCCCATACCGACAACATGTGGAGGACCTCAGCAAGCGCTTTACCTCAATAGAATTCAGGTATATTCCGAGGTGTCACAATGAACTGGCAGATGCACTTGCTACTCTGGCTTCTATGCTACCCTACCCGGGCGACGCCCACGTCGATCCTTTGGAAATCCAAATCAAGGAAAGACACGGTTACTGCAGTGTAATCGAGGCGGGATCAAATACGCAGCCTTGGTACCATGACATCAAGAAATTCCTGAAGACACAAGAATACCCCGAGCATGCAACTGGAGATCAAAAGAGGACCATTAGGCGACATGCAAGTGGTTTCTTTTTGAGCAGTGAATTGTTATATAAGAGGACTCCGGACCTCAATCTCTTAAGATGTGTCGATATCGAGGAAGCGAGAAAGATCATGCACGAAGTACACGCAAGTGTGTGTGGACCTCACATGAACGGGTATGTCTTGGCAAAGAAAATCCTTCGAGCAGGTTATTACTGGATGACCATGGAAAAGGATTGCTTTAGTTTCGTTCGGAAGTGTCATCAGTGTCAGGTGCACGGTAATTTGATTCATGCACCTCCCACGGAACTGCATCCCATGTCCGCACCTTGGCCATTTGTCGCTTGGGGCATGGACGTCATTGGACCAATTGAACCAAAGGCTTCGAATGGACACAGGTTTATACTGGTTGCCATCGATTACTTCACAAAATGGGTAGAGGCTGTCACTCTCAAGTCGGTCACCAAGAAAGCTGTAGTGGATTTTGTACACTCAAATCTTATCTGTCGCTTCGGTATTCCTGCGACTATCATTACAGATAATGCAGCAAACTTGAACAGTCACTTGATGGGAGATGTGTGCGAGCAATTCAAGATAACACACAGGAATTCCACTCCTTATCGGCCAAAAGCCAATGGTGCTGTGGAAGCTGCAAATAAAAACATCAAGAAGATTTTGAGGAAAACAATACAAAGTTCCCGACAGTGGCATGAGCAGTTACCTTTTGCATTATTGGGGTACCGCACTACGGTACGCACATCGGTGGGAGCGACTCCTTATCTTTTGGTTTATGGGACCGAGGCCGTAATACCGGCAGAGGTAGAGATTCCTTCACTTCGAATCATTGTCGAAGCAGAAATCGAGGACAGCGAGTGGGTTAAGACTCGACTGGAGCAATTGACGTTGATTGATGAAAAGCGGATGGCTGCAGTTTGTCACGGACAGTTATACCAACGAAGGATGGCCCGTGCTTACAACAAGAAAGTCCGACCTCGGAATTTCGAAGTAGGACAATTGGTACTGAGGCGTATTCTGCCGCATCATGAAGAAGCAAAAGGAAAGTTTGCCCCAAATTGGAAAGGCCCATACATCGTAAGGAAAATATTGCCAAGAGGAGCATTGTATTTAGGTGATATCGAAGGAAATGACCCTGACACAGCGGTGAATGCAGATGCAGTCAAGAGGTACTACGTCTAGATCATACTCCAAGTGGTCCTGACACGTTGAAAATGGCGAAGGTGTTTATTCCCCACTGCTCCCCAAACACTACCCAATTCTCTCTACCAACTTTTGAGCCGCTTACAAAAAAAAAAAAAAAACAAAACAAAACATTGATTGAGGCCTGAACTACGTTTGACTTGATTCCGAAAGGATACGTAGGCAGCCTCTCCCTGAGGTTCAGTCACACCAACAACAAAATCCCATCCACCCTGAAATTGAAAACCGGGGCATGTCGGACACTTGAGAAGTTTAGTATCAGCTACCTCTCTTTACCAAGTACAAGCCTTCAAATCAATTACCAAAGATAGTGGGAAACCAATAAGCATCACAAATGGAAACCGGCACACCCTGAGTTGAGAGAAATAAAATGAGAGAGTCTCGGCGGTGAAAACCTTCGGGCACCACGAGGCGACGGGAGTAGAGAAACCAAAATGAGAGAGCTTGTTTAGTAAAAACTCACAAAGAGTGCTATCAAGCGATGACAGGAAGAGAAATGAGAGAGGTCAGCCAGTGAAAACCCGCAAAGGGTGCTGTTGGCCGAAAAGGAATGACGCCACCCCAAGAAGGTCTCGGCAAAGTTCCACCGGTTTTGGAATCACAGATCTGTTCTGGTTCAGGAAAACGCAAGTTCATGGAAGGTCGGACGTCCAGTCCAAAGAGCATGTCATGTCATTTAAAGCCAGCGTTATCTTCCTCAGATAAGTCTTTCTCGTCCCGAAAAGGGTATTCCTTTTCTGATTTGTTTTCCCTTGCTTTGTTTCTTTTCGAATCCCTTTTGCATTTTTACCCCGAGTTCAGGACACACCGGAAAGAGTAGGTGGCATGGTTTGTTTGCACGGAATCCCGTCTCATGAAGGAAAGCACCTCATCTCGTTGATATGATTACCCAAGCATGATGAATCATGACGTTTGATGGTGTTCCGGAGTAAAGGAAAAAGAGAGAAATCTTGAAATCTTCCCCAGCAAGTCCACCTTCGGACAAATCCCCACAGAGTCTCCCCCTGTACAAATCCCAACAGAGTCTTGTACAATCTCCCACAGAATCTCCCCAATATAAAAAAAAATGGAATCTCCCCAGCACATCCCAGCGAGTCCTTTTGTAAACATTCCCCAACAAGCTTACCCCAACAAATCCTAGAAATCCCACTTTGAAATAAATCCCCAGCATGCCCATTGTACAAAAATCCACACAAAGAATCCACTTTGTAAATATTCCCCACAGAGCTTCCCTTTTGTACAAATCCCCACAAAATACCTCCAATAAAATCCCCGTTGAGAACCTCCAAGCAAAACGGGACACAAAAAAAAGAGAAAAGAAAAAAGAGCCTTACGAGGCAAATCATCACAGAATCTGGAAACACAAGCCTGAGCGGTCTAAAAGGTTTCGGCCGTTCGAATCAAATCAATGGCGTGACTCCGCAACATAAATAGAGACGCAACAAAGCAATTGGAAACGATCAAGGTCACCGAACCGACCGTCATTTTCGAACTAACAATTGTTCTTTAAGTTGAAACAGGTATTAATCCAAGACAACCGTGCAAGAAGCAGGTGTCGCCCAAAGAAGAAGGTACACGGGTACAAGAAACATTTTGGCAATAAGGAATTCACTCAAAAGGTAAGTTCCCGCAAAACTCCCTCTTATTTTTCTATTAAAACAAGAAAACTCAGAAAGATGATCGTATAGCATTCTAGAGCTCTATCCCCAGCAAATCAGCATTAGGGTTTTAAACCCTAAACTGAATTTTCCTTTTAGTCAGCATTAGGGTTTTAAACCCTAAACTGAACTTTTTCCTTTCAGCCAGCATTAGAGTTTTAAACTCTAAACTGAGCTTTTCCATGCAATCAACATTAGGGTTTTAAACCCTAAACTGAATTTTCCTTTTAGTCAGCATTAGGGTTTTAAACCCTAAACTGAACTTTTTCCTTTCAGCCAGCATTAGAGTTTTAAACTCTAAACTGAGCTTTTCCATGCAATCAACATTAGGGTTTTAAACCCTAAACTGAATTTTCCTTTTAGTCAGCATTAGGGTTTTAAACCCTAAATTGAACTTTTTCCTTTCAGCCAGCATTAGAGTTTTAAACTCTAAACTGAGCTTTTCCATGCAATCAGCATTAGGGTTTAAACCCTAAACTGAATTTTCCTTTTAGTCAGCATTAGGGTTTTAAACCCTAAACTGAACTTTTTCCTTTCAGCCAGCATTAGAGTTTTAAACTCTAAACTGAGCTTTTCCATGCAATCAGCATTAGGGTTTTAAACCCTAAACTGAATTTTCCTTTTAGTCAGCATTAGGGTTTTAAACCCTAAACTGAACTTTTTCCTTTCAGCCAGCATTAGAGTTTTAAACTCTAAACTGAGCTTTTCCATGCAATCAGCATTAGGGTTTTAAACCCTAAACTGAATTTTCCTTTTAGTCAGCATTAGGGTTTTAAACCCTAAACTGAACTTTTTCCTTTCAGCCAGCATTAGAGTTTTAAACTCTAAACTGAGCTTTTCCATGCAATCAGCATTAGGGTTTTAAACCCTAAACTGAATTTTCTTTTAGTCAGCATTAGGGTTTTAAACCCTAAACTGAACTTTTTCCTTTCAGCCAGCATTAGAATTTTAAACTCTAAACTGAGCTTTTCCATGCAATCAGCATTAGGGTTTTAAACCCTAAACTGAATTTTCCTTTTAGTCAGCATTAGGGTTTTAAACCCTAAACTGAACTTTTTTCTTTCAGCCAGCATTAAAGTTTTAAACTCTAAACTGAGCTTTTCCATGCAATCAGCATTAGGGTTTTAAACCCTAAACTGAATTTTCCTTTAGTCAGCATTAGGGTTTTAAACCCTAAACTGAACTTTTTCCTTTTAGCCAGCATTAGAGTTTTAAACTCTAAACTGAGTTTTTTCCATGCAATCAGCATTAGGGTTTTAAACCCTAAAACTGAATTTTCCTTTGTTTGGCGTTAGGGTCTTTAACCCCAAACCGAACATCTCCCCAGCTAGCCGATGTTGGGGCTCCAACCCTGAACTGGGCATTCATATCCTCTTTCATCAATTTTATGAACTTCATGGTGAATAATTAATGAAATTTTCCTAGTGAAACTGGGGCAGAAAATTTCGTTCGTTTGTTTGTTTTTTCCCGCAGGTCTAACCTCGAGCCACACGGATCGAAATGACCCGCGAGATGAGTCTCAACTCAAAATCAAAGAAGAAAAGAAGATGTCCCGAGATACTGGAGAAAATGGAAGGCGGATCGCTCCAAGATTTGATTAAGGTCCAGAACTCTGCCAGTCGCGTCTCACTGAGTATCCCGGAGATTAAGCAAGTCGCCACAACTCGCAAGCATCAAGATTCAGATCGAAGTCTCCAAGCCCAATCAACTAAGACTCAAGATCAAGTCGCCAAAGAATCATAAATAGGGATCTTGTAACTAGAAGTTGACATGCATATAAGTATTTAGTTCAGTTTCAATTTTTCTTTGGTTGTAATAAGGCGGTCAGTAACGTAGCAGTGACAACAGCAGCAGCAGTAGCAGCAAGCATTGCAATCCCATGGTAGTCCCAGCTACCAAAACTTCCCGAACTACATTGACCTGATTCCTGTTTAGCCCAGGATATGTAGGAAATCTTTGAAGCAAGATTCGGTCGGATCTTTCAAAAATGCTTCATGCGGAGTGGTCTACAGGCAAAAAATCGCTCATACACGCTCACTTTGTCTTTGCACGAAAACCCTTCGTGTTTCCGAACAAAGAGGGGCAGCTGTGAGCATGTGATTTTTGTTTCGCACGACAATCGCTTCAAAAAGAAATAAAAAAAATAATAATTGGCCCTGCTGTACAATTTTGAATTTCTGTGCGGCACCTTGTTGATTTATTTGTGACTTCGGCCCATTTTTATTTATTTACTTTATTAAAAAAAATAAAATTCGAAAATATATGTGTCCTGCATAATTCAAACCGTAATCCGGTCGTTAAATAGAAAATCATAAATAGGCATCTTCGTCCGTGATTTTATTTTTTGTTTAATTTTACCCATTTTTGAATTATTTTAACGTGTGTGTGAATAATTGTATTGGGTGTTTGATTTTATTTAGTTTTGTATTTCTTTTTATATAATAATAAAAAAAAAAAGGGGCCTTGCCTTTCCGGATTTGGGCCAATTTATTAAAATTGGCCCAAACAAATAATGCCCAAACGGACAGCCCAAGCCACCAGTCCAAACAGCCCACCCCCAGGCCATAAAACGACGTAGTTTAACACCAAAACTACGTCGTTTCGATGCCAACCCATCACAACCGTTTAAACCAAGCCGATCCAACGGTCCAGATCTTTCACCCGTAACCCCACTACCCGACCCGTTACCCGAACCAATTCTGACCCCTACTAAGCCAAACGACAACGTTTCGTTTAAACCTTCAGATCCAAGCCGTCCATCTCGTCTCATCCAACGGTTGAAATCAATCCCCCCATTCCATATATAAGCCTCCTACCACACCCTGCCCCCTATCCAATACCCCAGCTTCCATCTTCACCTCCTTCCCCACGAAACCCTAGCCGCCCCCTTATCCCTCGCCATTAATCCCGGCGGCATGAACGCCGATGACCTCCGCCTGAACACCATAGAACCCCCTCACCGCCCTGAACATCGATCTGTTGGCCGTTTAGTTCGAATCCCTTCCCACCTTCTCGAATCTTCATTTGAAGATTCGAGTCGGAACCCGAGTTACACCAATCGACCTCAACTTCGCACCAGACAGTCCCCAGACCCCCTCGTGACCAAACCATGCTTGGTTTGGTCCGAATCTGACCAGGGAAGCACGAATCCCGGATCTAATTTTTGGAACTTTGAAGGTCTTCGTCGATGGTCCGTGTTTTGTTCAAACTAAAAGATTAAGGTCTAATGGACCTTAATCGAAGTGTTTCTCATCTGAGAAACACTTCGATTAAAGCCCGTTCAGCCTTAAGAAAGGTCTGTCCGAATCCGAGTTAAGGCTTTTGATTTTTCAAGATTTGAGGTGAGTTTTGATTCTCTTTGCTTATTTATGTTAGTCCATGTTCGTTTAAAAGATTTGTTCTGGTTTTGTTTTTAATCTGTGTTTTGAGTTTTATCAACTGTTCCTGTCCATCTCGCCTGAACCTTTGTTGTTTGATTGAGTCTTTCTTCTAATTGTTCTGATAATTTGTATGTATGTATTTGTTGTGCAATTAATTGGGTTTCAAATGTGAACTGACCAACTAATTCTTCCCATGTAATTTTGCGTAGTCAGTACAATTCGAATCATGTGTTCGATACTGTTAAATGTCTGACTTTGGTCTCGATTGTACGAGTTATAACTAGTATAGTCGAGTCGACATATGTCGTCAATTAGTTTCAGATGTTTGAACAATATACAAATTGATTTGCTCATGTTTAGCATTGTATGAATCAGTTGGGAATTGAATTTAGCTACTTATAGTTGTTAATCTGAATCAGAAGTGTAAAGGGTTTGATTTTGTTTAAGTTGCAGTCAGAATTGGAGGGCATGTGCACTTGTGCACAACATGTGCATAAAGGCTTTTGTTTGATTTAAAAATGTTTTGACAGCATATGCTGTCAGATACATCCTGCTGCCCACACCCTACTTTAGTTTCAGAAATAATAAACATTACAAAAGTAAGCCTGCCAAGGGAATATGATGGGGTTTTGGTTAATACTTAAATGACTAAGTGGAACTGAAAAGAGGGCAGCACATGAGGGGGTTTCTGTTGGTCTAAACAGGCTGTAAAAGGGGTAATGTGAAAGCTTATAAAAGGGAGGACATACAGAGATAGAAAAAGGAGAGGATACCATCGGATAATAGAGGTCAGAGAGAGCATAGATAGAGGAGAGTTGAAGTTCTGGAGATACAGACAGAATTAGAGACAGGATTGAGAGATAGAAATACATACACACACACACAAAAGGATAGACATTGAACCTTAAGAGCTGAATAGGAAAAACACAAACAGAGATAGAGAGAGGTTAAGGGATAGAAGCTATACAACCAACAATCAGAAACCTTCTTCCTCCTATTGTTATTGGGCTTTCAGTTGTTTCAATTTGTTCAAGCCAATTCTGATCCTTTGAAATCTCAGTTGTGTCTATTAGTTGAGTGCTTTCATTGGTCTACTACTATCTGGAGTTTCTGATTCTACTCCACTGGGTGTTGCTGTTATTTGGCTATTGCTTTCTATTGGCTATATTTGCATCTCTGCACTCGAGCTGGGTTCTTGCTGTATTGCTTTGTCTGCTGCTATTTCTGCCCTGCTGCTACTGATAGTGCTGTGATTGCTGCTGCATTTTGTTGTCATTATATTCTGCTGACTCCCCCTTTCCTTCAATTGTCAAATATTTCCAGGTACACAACCTCTGAAACTTTGTATTGTTGAAAGTTTGAAGTTGAAATAAAGAAAAGAACAGCTGTTCATGTTATAACATTGGTGTTAAAAATAGGTCGAATGTTAGTGGGATTGTATTTTACTGCAAACTGCAAACACTTTGTATAAAACTAGCATACATTCTGCTGAGATGGACTGTTAGATAGCGCTGTTCAATAGCAATAACAATATGATAGACAACATGTTTGATTTGGGATACGTTCAGTTCAGTATAATACTGTTTGGTTTAGTTACGACTGTATAACATAGAGTCAGGGCAAACACTTGTATGTATTTCTGCCCAGACCACTGAATCGACAAATCTGTGGTATTAGGTCTGGGATAGATGTATCCCAAACAAACTCTCATGCAGTCATATTAAAAGTCTGGCTATGAATGCCAGTTTCGCTTGTCAGTTTATTTGTTCCAATGCCGGTTTGATATCAGGTTTCGGTACAGATTCTTCGTTTCGAAATGATGTAATGATTGTTGAGAAAAACTAATAATCATTTTTGAGTTCAATTAGTAGTAATTTTTCCTAATAATACAGCCGATTTCTTTATCAATTTCAAATAGGTTAGAGTGTTAAGAATAGAACTTGGAGGTCGTTAAAACATAACTCAATATATGTTGTTAGTTTGTTTGCAATCTCACTTAGCGAATTAATAAGCATATTCACTTGTTGAAGACAAAGAATGCCGTAGCTTTCACCTCATGAACAATCAATCAGGTAATCAAACAAGTTTAGGTTCGGCAAACATAATAAGGATTCAGTCCGTATTTGTCTAAACCAGCAAAATTCGGCATCATCCTTCCCTTTAAAGATAAATGTAGTAAAAATGTAGTCCTTGTAGGGTACCCTTCTAAAATAATGAGACGAGCCTCGCCGAATCAAAAGGCAAATTGCGGGGCCCTCAATAATTGGTCATAATAAATACTTAGAATTTGGGACGGGCTGTTTAGTGAATTCCACTCCCCTCCCCGAAGACAATAACGCGTTAGATTCTTTAGGCGCGACTTAATCAAATTACATTCCTAAATTCGGGTGCGCATTTATGTGACCCAATTTCAAATCTCAATGGAGTCGAAATGTGTTAACAATTACGGGTGCATTGATTGTGACGTGGTTCGAGATACATTTTCACGACGTTGCAATTCTATAAAAATAAATGATAATAATAAAAGCGGTTAAAACTTAATAAAAGCACATAAGTCACAACATGTATTTAAATCAGATATTTAGCCATTATAACAATTTAAGCGACCGTGCTAGAACCACGGGATTCGAGGGTGCTTAACACCTTCCCTCGGGTCAACAGAATTCCTTACTTAGAATTTCTAGTTCGCAGACTCCATTTGGAAAAGTCGAAAATTTCCTCGATTTGGGATTCAAGATAAACCGGTGACTTGGGACACCAAAAGCCAAACCTTTCCCAAGTGGCGACTCTGAATTAAATAAATAATCCCATTTCGAATATTGTCACTTAAATTGGAAAAACTCCACCCGCGCATTTCTAACCCTTCGGGGCCGGGCGCGCAAAAAGGAGGTGTGACACTCATAAGTTGCTACAAAGCTTGATTCATATCTGTATCTATAATGTCGACATCATTAGGCACCACACTTTGCCCTTTGAATTCATGAGGACCGTTACTGAGAGCCACCCGCTCCAACTTGGCCCCGAATGCAACCACTCCACTGAATTTTATAACATATGAATACCCTCTCTATGAAGCACCCAGCGGGATCACTTCCCTCGAAGCCTGCACCTATACGAGGCATAAATCATGAATCTTCCCTCAAGTCTGAACATGAGCCAATAAGGCTAACCATAACATGCATTCAACAATTCATTTACTCAAATTACCACTCATGGTCCTTTTCCGTAGCCGCAATAACCCATCAATACGCTAATAACCAGAATTCACGCAGGTAATTAACCATGCAACCCAATCGTAAGCGGTGGGACTCTCCCACTTAGCTCAAAGCCACTATTACACGACTTTCGAACACATTAGAACCATTCTCTCAAGTCATTTACTCTTATTCAAAATGCAATTCACCTGATCCAAGTAACATAACCACACGTGCCTCAATAACACTCTAACACCGCAGGGTATGACCTCATTCCAGTACAACCAAACATCTTCCTGCTCCATGCACCGAGCATTCTTTACCAACGACAACTTAAGATATACTGTGATTCTCACACATCTATAAAGCACCATGTAGTCTTTGTCCAAGTTTTCCCTCACTCGTGCCATCTTCGGACCAATTTCCGTAACCAGAGCTGATTCACCAGCATGCCTAGAACCGGAACCAACATAGCACATGACCGCACAATTATCTAATCAATAGCAAACTCCCCAACTTGGCTCGAAGCCATAGATCACAACACATATACACTATTGTTGCCGTAATACCATGGTGAGATTTAACTCACTCCTCCATTCACTCACACTATAGTTAAGCCCACTATTAGGTGACAATTATTTTTTACTAAGTCCCAAATTATTAAAAAATTTCGGCAGAGTTTCCTTTGTAATTGGGCCTATACACCTGCCAGAGAATCACCAAAACCATCCTAACAACACATCCACAACTTGACAAAGCATCACAATGAAAAATCAAACACTTAATAGTCCACCTATCATCCAACAGGTCTCCATCGTCACTTCCAAGTCATATAGATATATCTCGCAGTTTTAACATATTCATCACGTAGCTATCCATCCATCATTTCCACTAATAGGGACAATACCGAACATATAAGTTCAAAACACTTGCTCACATAATCAGCACCCCAGTGCTCAAGCCATAGGCAATGATCCGGCCTCAAGTCCTCCCGACTGGCCTAACATCAAACTCATAGAGATTACACCTCGCCCATCGATCGGGGAATTACAAGCCATCAAGGCACATCTAATACTGAGCATTCGTTCGCGCATATGAATATGTGGAAGGAACTGTAAAAGTTACTTTTTCAAGCTGAATCAAGGAGGCATGATTAAGAATTCAAGAATATGAAGTTTTTCCTAAAGGTTCTGCAGCCTCTCGAGGATAAATACAGACATCTCCGTACCGATCTGTGAGACTCTACTAAACCGGATCATGACTCGCGAGACCAATTAACCTAGGCTCAGATACCAACTTGTCACGACCCAAAATCCCAACCAAGTCGTGATGGCACCTCTCGTGAGTACAAGGCCAGCCAATCAACAAAACAGTATATCTCTTTATAATTACTTAGCAGGAATAAGTCTAAATCATGGGCAGTATAATCTTAAATGCGAAATAAACGTGATAGAACAAGAAAAACCATCCCAACTCAGCCCGAAATCGGAGTGTCACAAGTCATGAGCTACTACAGAGTTTACTAATATTTTACAAAGTCTGAAATTATCATAAATAACAAAGATAAGGGAGAAAACGGGGCTGTGGACGTCAACAGCTACCTCGTTACTCCTAGTCACCGCCTGGCCTGGAAAGAATCAGCGCTCAGGAGTGAACTCAGCTCTGCCTGTATCTGCACACATGGTGCAGGGAGTAATATAAGTACTCCGACCCAGTGAGTAATAAAAATAAATAACGACTGAAAAATGAAATCTCACAACGGCACAATATAGCGCTATCCCAAGCAGTAAAATCAGTTATACAATAAAATAGCGAGTATCAGATAATTCTTCTTTTTGCAGGGAGTAATGACAAATAATTTCCACAGTAAGGATAAATCAAAAGCTTGCCCCTCGGGCTCAATATGTAAATCTCAGTATAGTATCAGCCCCTCGGGCTCACTCCCAACTCACCAGCAGACAACATCAGCCCCTCGGGCTCACTCCCAACTCACCAACACACAACATCTAACTCCCAACCCACCACACACAAGCAACAGCCTCTCGGGCCCACTCCCAACTCACCTGGGTACCCTGCGCTCACTAGGGGTGTGTACAGACTCCGGAGGGGCTCCTACAGCCTAAGCGCAATATCAATAGGCCTGAAAGCCTTCACACATTACACACGAGGCCTGAAAGCCTCCTCATATAACACTCGAGGCCTGAAAACCTCCTCACATCACTTAACATATCCTCATGTATGGCCCTCGTCCTCAATCAGTCCAAAAAATAATCATAAGCCTCTTGGGTATCAGTAAAACAATAGTGCTCAGCTCAACATCATTATAAATATCATTAAATCTCGAGTTGAGTATAAATGTAGCTAAGTTCACAAAATAATATAATTCAATTGGACTGAGTTCAAATAATATTTCAATTCGTGAGGAAAATAGTGATGTAAATTCACAAAAGATTTCAGATAATTGACACGAAGCCCAAATATGGCAATAAGCCCAGTCATAGTGAAAAACAATAAATCTTTATCAATTACGCGGTAAAAATATCAACTGGGATGGACCAAGTCACAATCCCCAATAGTAAATGACCCCGCGCTCGTCATACAACGCGTGTCTCATCTCAACATAGCAGTATGTTGTGCAATCCGGGGTTTCAAACCCTCAGTGCATCATTTAAAATCATTACTCACCTCTAGCTCGCTATGCCCTTGCCTCTCCGGTTGGCCTCCTGGTACGACGAATCTGCCAAAAAAAATCACACAAACATCGATGAAGTTCGATTTCTAAAAGACGGGATTGTAACCATACATATATGGGACTTTCCCCTTAATGGTACTACAATGATCCACTACTCTTAGGTAAACTTCAATCTACAATACGTCATTCAATAGGGCCAATATTAGTACTAAATTCCATGACTTATGCCATTTAGGTATATTATCAAACACCTTATAGGCATAGATATTTACACCTCATAACTATAGTATTGGTTCTTGCAACTATTACCATTAACCAACAATTCATCTCACCATTATTCCTAACCAATTTATAACTTTCAACTACACATGTATGACCATCCATTCATACCCAACCAACAAAATTTCATCAATTAAACACCTTTAAATTCCTACCATGTTCATGTATTTAAATTGGGAATTTATGGCCTCCAATCAACATACCATAAGTTGTAATACATGATTCATACTCATAATTCCATATTAACTCCATATATGTAAGTCTAAGGTGTAGGATTACCTCTTGTAGACCAAATCTTGAAAGTCAACTTTGGGGTGTTCTTGAGATTTTGAAGAAATCCTATGAAATCCAATCAAAATCATATTGTAACTAGTGATTGTGAAGTGAAATCACCATGAAAACACACTTAAAATCTTGACTTAGGAGTGCAATTGGTGCCTTGGTCGAGTTGGGATGTAGAGGAAGCCCTAAGCTGGAGAAATGACTCAATTCCTCTCATTTCCAGTCTTTAGAGTACTTAAAAACCCTCCAGTCACGTGAGTTCGCGCACTGTTCGCGCGTTTTTGCTGAGCATTCTACCTCAGACGCGCGAAACGCGCGACTTCGCGCGATACTTCGCTCGCTCTGACACCTGACCAGTGAAATGGTCATAACTTCCTGAATACACTTCCAAATGACGAACGGTTTGTTGCGTTGGAAACTAGACTCAAAGGGCTTTAATTTAATAGGTCTAGCTCACACAACTCCTTATATAGCGATAGATATTATCGTTCAAAGTGAGGCCTTGTGCGCACTCATTTACAACTTTCGTCTATTATGAAATTTCCAACTTTAAAAGTTCCCGTTAGCCATCCGAAATCATCCCGAGGTCCCCGGGATCTCAACCAAAATCACGAAAATATCTTAAAACATTATTGAAACTTATTCCAATCATCAAAACACCTCAACAACATCAAAACTATCAAGTTACATCGAATTCACGCCTAAGTTCTTCCAAAACTTCCGAAATACGTATTTGATAAAAAACCCGACCAAATCACCTCCGAATCAACTGAAATTTTGTGCATAAGTCCAAAATCACCTAACGAAGCTACAACAACTCTCGGAATCCCATTCCGACCACTGGATCAAAATCTCAACTACCAACCAGATTTCGCCAAAATCCTAACTTCGCCAAAATAGGCTAACTTCTACACCGAACCTCCAAAATTACTTACGGTTGCTCTCCTAAGCCTTAAATCATCCCCCAAAACTAACCGAATCATCGAAAATAAATTCTGAGCCCTCTAACTCACAAGTCAATGTCCGGTTGACTTTTCTAAACTAATTCTTCCTTAAAGAGACTAATTGTCCCATTTCATACCAAACTCGATCCGAATTGACTCAAATTCACCAAGTACACATATTGAAACATGAATAAGCATTTAACGGGGAATACGGGACGAAAATACAGGAAACGACGGTTCGGGTTGTTACAAAAAGACAAGAAGAAAATCAGAAATTAGACGAAATAATAGATATAGACAAAGATATACAAATCTTTCAACAAAATCAACTAAGGTTACTCAATCCGAGAATACTATATAATACAGGATATTTTTCAAATAACTCTCAACTATATAGACATTATAGAGAAGAGCAATTATCAGCTATAGGAAATAAGGTTGCAACATTAAATTTAATTAATCCAGAATTAGTACGACAAATTAAAAACTATAAAAAGAATTTAATGCATATGGGATTAATAGTAATCGGATTAAAAGGACTAACTAGAAAGAATTTAGGAACTAAAGTACTAATAGTAGTATATGATGACAGATGGTCAGATCAAAAGATATCTATAATAGGTTTAACAAAAGTAGACATGACAAAAAATGGAGGAATATTTTATATTAGCCCAGATTTCATGATAAATTTAGCAGAATTTGGAAAAAATATCAAAATAGGAATACAGACTAAGGGATATGAAGAAATGAATAATGGAAATAATTTACTAATATGTTTAGGTTTCATAGGGAAAATGGCAACAAATAGTAATACAAAATTTAAAATTAAAGTAGACGATGTAGTCGAAGTAATGGGAAATAAAGGGATAAAATTAATAAAACCTATTAAGATAAACCAATAAGAATATGCTGGATTAGAATGGAATCTAGAAGATTTCGCAAAGCCAAAAATATTCAAACTAGAATCTCATTTAATTTATACAAACTCTAAAGGAGAAACATCAATTAGGTTTACCAATTATAACTATTCTACCCAAAAAGAAATAGATGATGGAACTGAAAGTACGATGGAAGATAATGGTACTGAATTTATGAATATTGAAATAATACAAGATGAATTCGAAGTAGACATAGCATTAGAAAAAGCAAGAAAGCTAGTTAAAGAAAATAGAAATAAGACTTTCCAATGTAAAGGATGTAAACTTGGAAAATTAAATTTAAGCAAAGTAGAAGAGCATTTTAAGAAATGTGAATTAAGAACAGATAATTGGGGATATAGAAAAGAAAATATTTCACAGAAAAAATCAGATAAATTCGTTAATTTTTTTGAAGAGATACAAGATAGTTATGAAGAAACAGAGACAGAATCTCTAATAAGTTTAAAAGAATTAATGGAATCAACTAGTTCTAGCCCAAGCCCATTTCATAGAACAACTTACCAAGGTACCATAGATACTAGCACAGGAAATGTACCTAGAAAAAGAGTATATAGAATAGATCAAGAAGCAAAAATAGAAAATGTAAAACCATCAGGAAAAAGAATGCATATAGAAGAACCTATAAGACTACAGGAAGGAGGAAGTACGGGTAAAATATTAAATATAGCAACTCATGATCCACAAATGTGGAACTCAGTAATAGACCTATGTAAAGGAATAGTAGTAACAAACTTTATAAAAACTTATAATGACACAGACGCATAAACAATGTATAAATATATGGAGACCTTTTTAGGAGAATCAACAAAGGGCTTATAGGAAGCATATAAATCAGAATTTCCACAAGATTTTCAAATGTTAATAGCAATGGGAACAAATCCTTATAATTTTACAAATAAAATACATAGCTTGATCACAGGCGAAGATCCAAATAGTGGATTAGTAGTATTACAAAAGAACGCTTTAATAAAATTAGAACAATTAAGTATAAGCAGTTGGTTTCTAACAATTAGAACAATTAATTTTTTTTAAATGATTATTTTAATTATTGTACTATTAGTGGAAATGCTTTTGATCAAGATCTAGGTAAAAAGTTATTTAATAAACTACCAGGAGTCTTAGGAAGAGAAATAGAAGAACGATGGTATAAAAAAGAAGGTGTAATACAAAATCTTCATGCAAAATGGTCTATAGGGCACAAAGTACAACATATAATGGAAATACTACAAGAAAAATGTACCAATTTACAGATACAAAAACAACTAAAACAGAACAATATGAGTTTTTGTAGATCAACTGTGTATACAACACAAAGTTATGACAAAAATTAATATAGAAAGAAGAAATATAGAAAATATAAACCTCAATACAACAAGGGATACAACAGAAAAAATTATTATCTTAGAAAATCATCAGTAGAAAATCCTACCTAGATAGGGATAGACATGTTAGAAAGTATAGAATAGATAGGAACTATAAAAACAAACTAGAATGTTTTACTTGTGGTAGTGTAGAACACTTAGCAAATACGTGCCAAAAAAGAATTAATAATAAAACAAGAAATTCACAGTTAATAGAAGATTTTCAAGAAATCCTAATAAATGTAGACGAATATATGTCAGATAACGAAAGTATATACTCTATAGTAAGCGTAGATATAGAAGAAAAAACTCAAATAGATACCTCAGAATCAAAAGAGGAAGAATTAATAAATGAGACAGGATTAGAAAAATTAGATTTAGAAGAAAATACCTTTGTAAACATATCAAAGGAATGTACCCATAAATTTGAAAGAAATAAAGGATTAGATAGTAATCAGTGTTTCATATGCAAATGGTACCCTAGTAGAAATAAAAGAGCTAAATGTAAATTATGCTATCTAGAAGGATGTGTTTCATGTATAGAAACAGATTTTGAAACAAAAATAAATAAAGAAGAAAAATACAAGAAGTAAATGATCATACCATCAATTTGAGAATAATGACATTAGAAGCTAGAATAAATGAACTAGAAAAAAGAATACAGAAAATGGAAAAGGAAAAAGAGAAATTAGAAGATATAAAAAAAATATAACAACAGTTGAAGAAGAACTAATGGGTATAGAAAATTATGATACACTAATATGTAATGAAGATAAAAAATTAAGTACAACAAAGATTTTAGCAAGAATCAAAATAGAAGATTATGAAATAGAAACGTTAGCCCTAGTAGATTCCGGGTGCACAAGATGTATAATAAATAAAAAGATAGTTCCCCCAAATCTAATCAAAACCTTAGATAAGCCAGTTGCAGCTATGCAAATGGATGGAACCCATAATAATATACAGACATTATATAGATAAATCACAGATTAGCTTTATAAATACATGTTTAGATTTCTATAAACCCAGCTACAAGGTAGACAAAATCTGGGTAAGAGACTTAAACATAAATGTAGACTTTGTACTAGGATTAAGCTTTATATTACATAATAATGATAGCTGTCTACTCAGTAGAGATGGAGTAATATTCTTTAAAAATATTACACAAACACCAGTACAAACAATAGAAACTGCAACCAGGATAAGAACACGACTGAACGCAAGCCAGAAAAACCTGCAAGAAAATAAAAAAAATGTTGTAAAGAGTGTAAAGATAAAAATACATGCTGTAAGATTAAAGAAGAATCTAAAACCTTAATACTAGAAGAAAATGAAGATAGAGATATATCAGAAAAAGACTATACTTTAATAGATATTGAAACAGAATTATACAATTTTAAAATAAGACTACAAAAAATAGGAATAATAAAGAATGAAAAGGATATAGATAATATAATAAAAATATTAGATGAAATAGAAATAATAGGAGAAAAACCTTTAAAATATTGGGAAAACAATAAAGTTATGTGTAAACTAGATATAATTAATCCAGAACATATAATTAAAACAGCCTCAATAGAAGCTACAAATCAAGATCTAGAAGACTTCAAAATTCAAATTAAAGAACTTATAAATTTAGGAGTAATAAGAAGATCCACTTCTAAACACAGGTCAGCAGCCTTTATGGTTAGAAACCATAGTGAGATAGTAAGAGGAAAAGCAAGAATGATAATAAACTACAAAAGACTTAATGATAACACTAGAACAGATGGATATAAGTTACTTGATAAAACAGAACTAATAAATAGAATACAAGGAAAAAGGATATTCAACAAGTTTGACTGTAAATCAGGGTATTGGCAAGTAAAAATGCATGAAGAAAGCATTGAGTGGACTGCATTTACTTGTCCAGAAGGACACTTCGAATGGTTAGTAATGCCGTTCGGACTAAAAACAGCTCCACCAATTTTTCAACGAAAAATGGATAGTATATTTGGAGAATATAAGAGATTTGTTTTAGTATATGTAGATGATATATTAGTATTTAATAAAGATATTAAAGAATATTTAGGACATTTACAGAAAGTATTTAGATAATGGAATAATACTTAGTAAAAAGAACCCCATATAGCTAAAAAGGCCCTAGAAATGCCAAATAAATTAGATAGTACCAAAGAGCTACAAAAGTTTTTGGGTATAGTAAATTATGCGAGAAATTTTATAAAAGACTTGGAAAAAATAGCAGGACCATTATATGCTAATACAGGATCTACATGACAAAAATATTTTAACACAGAAGATATTAAATTAGTACAAAATATTAAAGAAAGAATAAAAAATATTCCTGATTTAAATATGCCACTAGAAAGAGACTACTTGGTAATAGAAACAGATGGTAGTTTTGAAGTGTAACGACCCGACCGGTCCTTTTGAACTTTTGCACTTTGATCGCCAGTTCCCAGGCATGACTTGCCCTGTGTAACGTATTATGACTGATATAGTGTGATGACCCGGCCCGTCGTCTCATGGGTTATCGCTCCATTGTTTTCCCCATTCTCAGCTTCTTTATGCTTTATTATCCGTATCTTATGTGATCGAGTTGGTTTGGAGTGGTTTTGATAAGAAATGAGACACTTAGTCTCTTTTAAGAAGGCTTAAGTTAGAAAAGTCAATCCGATGTTGACTTATGAGTTAGAGGGCTCGGATGTGAATTTCGATGATTCAGTTAGCTTCGGGGGATAATTTGTGACTTAGGAGTATGATCGGAAATAATTTTGGAGGTCCGGTGTAGAATTATGCTTGAATTGGCGAAGCTAGTATTTTGGCAAATTCCGGTTGATAGGTGAGATTTTGATCCGAGATTCGGAATGAAATTCCGAGAGTTGCTGTAGCTTCGTTAGGTGATTTGGGATATGTGTGCAAAATTTCAGGTCATTCGAACGTGGTTTGGTCGGGTTTTTGATCGAAAGTGTATTTCGGAAGTTTTTAAAAAATTAGGCTTGAATTCGATGAGTTTTGGGTAATTTGATGTTGTTTGAGGTGTTTTGATGATTAGAAGAGGTTTGAATAATGTTATAAATTATGTTGGCATGTTTGGTCGGGGTCCCATGAGGCTCGGATAAGTTTTGGAAGAGTTTTTGGAAGATTTTTGTCGTTTGAGCATAAACATGTAATGATCCAAAGGTCCATTTTTAGTTTTAGAGATCGAAATTTTATTTCAAGATTTTCAGAATTTAAATAATGAATTATAGGAGTGATCTAGAAAGTTTGGTCTAATTTCATCAAGTCGCGATTGAGTTTTTGACATGAAACATGAGTTAATTGTTTAACGAGCGAAATGGATATCGCACTGAGCAAACGAGCTCCGAATTGAGTTTCGATTGAAGGACAATGTTCATATCATTATTTTTGACTCATAGGAACAAGAATCATCGAATTCTGAGTTCGTATGATGGAGTTAGAGACATTTTAGTAAAAAGAAAAGTGCTGCAATTTCTTTGACTGTTGCTGTGTTTTTTTAGCAGCGTGAACAGTAACCGCGCATGAACAGTAACCGCGCGTTAACAATAACCGCGCGGGTGAACAGTGACCACGCGCATGAACAGTAACCGTGCGGGTGAACAGTACTTCCGAAAAATTCTGGGCAGTGAGTTTAATAAACATTTCACCCGCGATCCAAGTACCATTTCCTCCATTTTTGAGCAACCTTGAGAGCTTTTGGACGGGGATTGAAGGGGGTTTTGACAGGAAGTGATTGGAGGTAAGTCCTATGAACTAAAAACACGTTTTTATTGTGAAATTGATCTTGGAATCCATGGAAATTTAGCGAAAAAGGAAGAGCTAGGGCTTGAGTTTTAATATTTCAAATTTGGATTTGAGGGGCCATATGGACTCCGATTTTGGTAAATTTGATATGTCTAGACTCGTGGCGAGATAGGGAATCCGGTGATATCAATTTTCTGATTTTTCGAGACGTGGGACCGGGGCTCGCGTTTTGCCAAATTCGTGAATTTTGATATTTTTCAAGTGCTTTCGATTGGGTATTGTTTCTTTAGCATTATGTGACATATTCGTTGCGATTTTGGGAAGATTCGACGCACGCGGAGGCCAATTCGAGAGGCAAAGGCATCACGAATTAAAGAAATAGCCAGTTTAAGGTGAGTAATTGATGTAAATGATGTCGTGAGGGTTTGAAACCCCGGAATTTCACATCGTAACGCTTTATTGAGGTGACTTGGACGCCGGATAACGGGCATGAGTTAGAGCACCATTGGGGATTGTGACTTGGTCCATCCCGAGAGATGTTTTTACCGTGTTTTCTATTTGAACTAAATTGAGAATCATCCTTACTTGGATTTAATTGTTACATTTAGGCTTCTTGCCAATTATTTGAATCCTTCAGGGATTGACATCACTGTTTTTGCATACATGCATATCTTTTGATCTCAGTCCAAGGTTTTAAATACTGTTTTGCAAACTCAGCCATATTTCTAAGATTTGAAAACTTAAATGATATTTTGGGCTGAGAACTACTATTTTACAAATGCCCAAGGGCTTATGATGATTTCTGGACTGAGCATGGATCGGGATGCGCGCCGCAGTAGTGTTATATTGATATTGAGGCCGAGAGCCTGATTGATTACATTGATATTGAGGCCGAGGGCCTGGTTGATTACATTGATATTAAGGCCGAGAGCCTGGGCGATTATACTGATATTGATATGAGGCTGAGGGCCTAGATTTGATGCCACGAGATGGCTTTATATTGCGCTTGGGCTGTAGGAGCCCCTCCGGAGTCTGTACACACCCCCAGTGAGCGCCGTCGACGATAAATAAAATGGATGGTTCGGGCTGCACGCCGCAGTGGGTACTATAGAGTACCATCATATGCATTGCATTGCACTCATGCATAGAGTGTACCATCATATGCATTGCATTGCACTCATGCATTTTATCTGTTATGCCTATCTCAGTAATTGGTACTCTGATTTAATTGACTTGTTGCTTCACTAATTGTTGTTCTAAACTGCCAGTCATAGTTTACTTTGTATTTTTCCACGATTTCTTATTCTCAGCCTTTATTTATGTTTATTACTCACTGGGTCGGAGTACTCACATTACTCCCTGCACCTTACGTGCAGATCCAGGTACACCACAGGCTGAGTGAGGATTTGTTAGCTGAGCAGCAGTATCCGGGAGTATTGAGGTAGCTGCATGACATTCGCAGCCTTGATCTCTCCCCTCTATCTCTATCTTTTATTTCGCATTTTTCCTAGACAGACTTGTAATATGTGGATATTCTATATTAGAGGCTCATATTCGTGACACCAGATTCTATTGGGCTATGGTGTGGTATTTTAATTGAACTTCCGCAGATTTTATTATTAATTATACACTTGAATGTAATGACTTAGTAAATTCTTTGTGATATTTATCTATAATCTGAATAAGAATTTGGGATAATGTTGTTGAATGGTCGGGCTTGCCTAGTAGTGTGTTGGGCGCCATCATGACTGGGGTTGGGGTCGTGACAAGTTGGTATCAGAGCCTAGGTTAATTGGTCTCACGAGTTATGAGCCTCTTTAGTAGAGTCTCGCGGATCGGTACGGAGACGTCTGTATTTATCCTCGAGAGGCTGCAGAATATTTAGGAAAACTTCATGTTCTTGAAATTCTTATCGTGCGACTTTGTTAATCTGAACACTAAAAATTTCTATCATTCTATTCTCTCGTAGATGGCGAGGACTCGTGCTACTGGACGTGGTGGACGACCACCAGTGCCACCCACTGATACCACCAGAGGCCGTGGACGCGGTCGTGGGTGTGGCAGAGGCAGAGTAGCACGAGCAACACATGTTAATCCACCAGCTGCCCCAGTTCCAGATCAGGCTCCAGTAGCTATACCAGTTCAAGCACCAACTATGCCTATTGTGATTCCGGGTCTTCAGGAGACCTTGGCTCAGATTTTGACAGTTTGCACTGGCCTAGCTCAGGCGGTCTCAGCCACTACAACCGTAGCTACTTCACAAGCCAGGGAAGGCACCCGGACTCCTGTTAATCGCATAACTAAGCAGGTTGTGCAGGGATTGCAGACACCGGAAGCTGTTCCAGCTCAGCCGGTTGCACCAGTTCAGAACTTTGTGGTCCCAGCTATGCCAGACGATGAGCAGCGTCATCTCGAGAGATTTGGTAGGATCCAGCCTCCGACATTCAGTGGTGCAGAGGGCGAGGATGCCTAGGGTTTTCTTGACAAGTGTCAGCGTATGCTTCGCACCGCAGGGATTTTGGAGTCGAGTGGTGTATCTTTTACTACATTTCAGTTCCAGGGAGATGCATTTACCGGGTGGGAAGATTTTAAGAGGCGTAAACCTGTTGGTGCAACGCCCCTTACTTGGCAACAATTCTCCACTCTATTTCTGGAGAAGTATGTACCTCAGTCCCGCAAAGAGGAGCTACGTAGGCAGTTTGAGTGGTTGACTCAGGGAGATATGTCCGTGACCCGGTACGAGATGAGATTTTCACAGTTGGCTCGTCATGCTACTTGGATGATTCCGACAGATCGTGAGAGGATCCGGAGATTCGTGGATGGTTTAACTACTCTCTCCGCATTTTGATGACTAGAGAGAGAGTATTGGGTGCTTCGTTCGAGGATGTGGTTGACATCGTTCGTGATATTGAGATAGTTCACCGCAGAGAGAAAGAGGAGAGGGAGACCAAGAGGCCCAGAGGTTCAGGCAGTTTCAGTGGTGCTCCGTCTAGGGGCCAGTTCCAGCGTGGTAGAGGTCGTTCCTTCAGACCTCCTCAGCCGGCCCGTCCAGAGTATAGTAGGACATCTTCAGACCGTGGTCATCAGGGATTTCAGTAGGTCCAGTCTTTACTTAACGCTCTCCCAGCTCAAAGCTCATCCTATGCCCCTTTAGTTCAGGGTTCATCTGCGGCGAGTGTATCGGCTGGTCATTCAGGTGCGAGGGGTTCCCTCCAGTTCCCTTCTCCAGTACCTGGTAGTTGCTACGAGCGCGGAAAGTTTGGTCATATAAAGAAGAAGTGTCCTCGACTTCGTGGTGGTCAGTTTCAGCAGAGGGACCAACCTTCATCTTCTGCTCCAGTTTCTTCAGCACCCGCCCAGCCAGCTAGGGGTGGAGGCTAGACAGCCAGAGGTCGCCCTAGAGGGGGAGGTCGATCAGGCGGTGGCCAGGCTCATTTCTATGCTATTCTAGGCAGGACAGATGCCATTGCGTCAGATGCTGTTATCATAGGTATTATCTCAGTCTTCCACACAGATGCCTCTGTCTTATTTGATCCCGGATCTACCTATTCTTATGTGTCCTCATATTTTGCTCATCATTTGAGTACGACCCGAGGGTGTCTTGCTTTACATCTGCACGTATCTACCCTGGTGGGAGATACTATTATTGTAGACCATGTGTATCGGTCTTGTATTGTGATTATTGGGGGTCTGGAGACTCGAGTTGATTTATTGCTATTGAGCATGGTAGATTTGGATGTTATTCTGGGCATGGATTGGCTATCTCCGTGTCATGCTATTCTAGACTATCACGCTAAAACAGTTACTTTGGCTATTCCGGGTGTTCCGAGGATCGAGTGGCATGGTATGACTGATTACGTTCCTAGTAGAGTGATTTCCTTCCTGAAAGCCCAACATATGGTTGGGAAGGGTTGTCTATCATATCTAGCTTTTGTGTGAGATGTTGGAGTTGAGACTCCTAGTGTTGATTCTGTCCCAGTTGTGAGGGATTTTTCTAATGTATTTCCTGCAGACTTGCCAGGCATGCCGCCAGACAAGGATATCTATTTTGGCATTGACTTGGTCCCATTTCTATTCTGCCATATCGTATGACACCAGCAGAGTTGAAAGAATTGAAGGAGCTGCTTTAGGAGCTCCTAGACAAGGGGTTCATTCGGCCTAGTGTGTCACCGTGGGGTGCGCCAGTTCTGTTTGTGAAGAAGAAAGATGGCACAATGAGAATGTGCATTGACTACAGGCAGTTAAATAAGGTAACAGTGAAGAACAAGTATCATTTTCCTCGCATTGATGACTTATTTGATCAGCTTCAGGGAGCGAGGGTGTTTTCAAAAATTGATCTCCGTTTGGGCTATCACCAGTTAAAAATCAGGGACTCGGATATTCTTAAGACAACTTTCAGGACTAGATATGGTCACTATGAGTTTCTAGTCATGTCTTTCGGGCTGACCAATGCCCCAACAGCGTTCATGCATTTGATGAACAATGTATTTCGGCCTTATCTGGATTCTTTTGTTATTGTATTTATTGATGACATTCTGGTGTACTCGCGTAGCCAGGAGGAGCATGCCAAGCATTTGCGTGTGGTTGACATTCTGGTGTACTCGCGTAGCCAGGAGGAGCATGCCAAGCATTTGCGTGTGGTGTTACAGAGATTGAAGGAGGAGAAGTTTTATGCAAAATTATCCAAGTGTGAATTTTGGCTAAGTTCTGTGGCATTATTGGGACACATAGTGTCCAGCGAGGGTATTCAGGTTGATCCAAAGAAGATAGAAGCAGTGCAGAGTTAGTCTAGACCATCCTCAGCCACAGAGATCCGTAGTTTTCTCGGATTAGAAGGCTATTATCACCGGTTTGTTCAGGGGTTTTCATCCATTGCGTTGCCCTTGACCAAGTTGACTCAGAAAGGTGCTCTATTTGTATGGTCAGACGAGTGTGAGGAGAGCTTTCAGAAGCTCAAGACAGTTTTGACCATAGCTCCAGTATTGGTGTTACCATCAGCTATAGGTTCATATACTGTATATTGTGATGCTTCGAGAGTTGGGATTGACTGTGTGTTGATGTAGGAGGGTAGAGTTATTGCTTATGCTTCTCGTCAGTTAAAGCCCCATGAGAAGAACTACCCTGTTCATGACTTAGAGTTGGCTACTATAGTTCATGCCTTGAAGATTTGGAGGCACTATTTATATGGCGTATCTTGCGAGTTATTCACTGATCATCGCAGTCTTCAGCATTTGTTTAAGCAGAAAGACCTTAATTTGAGGCAGCAGAGGTGGCTTGAGTTGCTAAAAGATTATGACATCACTATTTTGTATCATTCGGGAAAGGCCAATGTAGTGGCAGATGCCTTGAGCCGAAAGGCAGTCAGTATGTGGAGTTTGGCGTACATTCCAGTTGGGGAGAGGCCCTTTGCAGTTGATGTTCAAACCTTGGCTAATCGGTTTGTGAGAATGGACATTTCTGAGCCCAGTCGGGTGTTGGCTTGTGTGGTTTCCCGGTCTTCCTTATATGATCACATCAGAGAACGCCAGTATGATGATCCGCATTGTCACAACCCAAACCGATGGGCCGCGACGGGCACCCGGTACCTTACTCAATCGAGTACCAATGTAACGTATCTTTATTATTACATCATTATATACACGTGACATACGTGCCTAATAGGCCAACATAATCATTTGTAAACTCAAAACATATGCTGACAAGGCCATACAATCTTTCACGTACAAGACATATATCTACAAGCCTCTAAGAATACATAAATATCATATAGGTCGGGACAGAGTCCCTCCATACCAAACAATACCATCTAAATCATACTAACCAAACGAGCAACTCCGAAGCAAATGGAGCACACCAACATCTTCCGCTGCTGATAGCCTACTTGGAGGGCTCTCGACCTGTCTATCGGGACATGCGGGCATGAAACACAGCGTCTTCAGGCAAACGGGACGTCAGTACGAATAATGTACCGAGTATGTAAGACATATAAATAAGTACATAAGAGACATGGAAGAAATATAGAGTACATGACTCATCCTGCAAGTTTGAATAACTTTGTAAATCATAAATTACTTTTAGCGTCCTGCATATGCGTATGAATGTCATGTCGTGCATATGTACATGTTTCATACATCATTAGCCTCTGAGGGCATCCCATCATATCATATCGGCCACTATGGGCAAAATCATTATCGTATACCAGCTGATCAGGTGGTGATGCGTATATAACGCCATAACCTTTCCCATATCCCATATACATATATATACATACATATATACGCGTATATAATGCTGTTTGAATACATACATATATATACGTATATAATTCCATTTGATTACATACCCATATATGCGTATATAACGCCGTTTGAATCATATTTCAGCCATTGTGGGCAACATCATCATCATATACCAGCTGATCAGGTGGTGGTACGTATATAACGCCATAACCTTTTCCCATATCCCATATACATATATTTACATATATACGCGTATATAACACCATCTGGTCATGGGTCAATGCACGTGGATGCAATACATGAAAAGTACGTCAATAAAATCATTCAGAATGTCATAAGACCATTTTGCCCCTTTGAGCAATATCACAAAGTAACATCCTTTCAACTTTCGTATTTTTCTGAGACCCATGAACAGATGATAAAATATTATGACACCTGGAAATTAAAGAACATAGATATTTCTATTACTTCTATGAGTAGAGTCACTTTTGGAATTTGTGCATTTGCACGTTTCGTTCATATCATACGGATCATGCCAAAAGAAAGAAGGGATAGTCTTAACATACCTGGAGTAGGGAAAAAATCCGTGTAATATTCTTGGAAAAGATTGCACCATACTTCTTTAGAACCACAGAATTCTTACGTTGTTAAACTTCTAATACTTCTTGTTGAAATCGATTTTGTTGCAAGAATTTTGGGCTGGATTGAGCCTTAACATACTGGTTTGAGAATGTGTTGAATTTGAATTAGGAAGAGGTATTTAATTTTTTTACTTTATGTCTAAGAAATTTCTGATTTTTGTCCAAAATAAAATGAAAGCAAGACTTTGTAAGGTTTGTGAGACCAAAATCTTACACTTACTTACACTTACTTACACGTAAGTGGCTGTAATTTAAAATGGCCACTAAGCCAATATGACTAAGAGTCATAGGCTATAATAGTGGCTTTCTGCCACGTGCCATTTTGTTCTTATCCATTAATCAATTAATTTAATTAGATAATATCTCGCTACCCGGTAATTAATCAATTACCCGCATAATTTTAAAAATTATTTTAAATTACTTAAAATTCTACTTATTTTTAAAATACTTCATATATACTTTATATATTACACTACCATGGTCATATGGTACTTTGTATGGTACTAGTCCATAAATATCGAGAATTTTAGCTCAAGCCGTATTTTATCCCAACATGCCAATCTTCGACGAAAATTCATTTTCATTGACTTGGTTCCCCTTTCAAAAATAGCATAATCCTTATAATCCCCAAATAATCTTTTCCTTGGACTGATTTCAATTATCTTACGATAAATTTAACGTAAAATACTGCAGGATGCAACATCGTCATAACTTATTATTGCGAAGCGTAACATCACCGTAATATATTACTGTAGAGGGTAACA
Organism: Nicotiana tabacum; assembly: GCF_000715075.1. NCBI lineage: Eukaryota > Viridiplantae > Streptophyta > Magnoliopsida > Solanales > Solanaceae > Nicotiana > Nicotiana tabacum. Next base: position 200,873,242 of record NC_134087.1, read on the forward strand.
CCATCGTAACATATTATTGTAGAGCATAAAATTATCGTAATATAATACTGCAGGACGTAATATTGCGGGCGTAACATCATTCCCCCCTTTGGAACATTCGTCCTCGAATGTTGACTGATGCTCTTATCATTTTCGTAACTTATAGCTCTTGTGAATACCTTAATACTCTTCTTTCCATTTAAGCAGTTGCTCTGTGAATAAATCCAAAGTCTAGGGTATTTGTATTCCCCCTATTAGTCTTTTTGCTCGTATCATGACCTGTGGTCGAAATCTTCCTAATCTTGCAACTGTTGTTACCTCCTGTCATGCAGCCTGTATGACCCTGGCTTTGTAAGTGCAATTATGCGATTCATCTTTCTTTTTTTCTTTTATCTTTTAGTCAATCTGTAGGACTTACTTTGCATATACAAGGCTTAATAGGATGCCTTTCTGGGCCTCTATAAGTATATTGATGTCCTTTGCTCGGTACTTTGTAGAACTTGCGAATATGGCCATATCTTATTTCATAGATCTGGTTAACCATTCACATGACATTACTGCATTTACATGGGTTATATTATACCATAATTTTTTCTTTAATCTACCTTTACTGAGGTATGCTTACCAAGTTCCCAGTTACTTTTGTTGCCTATCCTTCAAGTATAAATCCCAGTCCTTCAATGCTCCTTCATTACCGTTCGTCTTAAGAATGGCGGCTTAATCTCGTCTCATACGTTGTGACTTTTGTCCATCTATTGTTGATTCATCTTAATATTGATTTACAATATACCACTGATAACTTGAAACTTCTTACGTAATACTTTGCCCCTAGGGCTTGCGTTACCTCAAGGAATAGTCGAAGTGATTCCCATAATCGTATTTCATAGTGTCTCAATGTGATTCGCCTTATGGGGGTATCTTGATTTTGTGCCGCCAGCGAAATTTTTTTTTCTCCTTCTCTCCTTCTATTTTCCTCCTTTTTTTTCCAAATCATTATCCAAATGAAGGCCCAAACGTCATCCTTTATTTGTCACAATTATCCCCTCATTTTAATACTAGGCCAGCATTTCATTATTTCTAAATGCTATTAATCTTAGACTCCTTTGAGTTTATTAAAGCTATTGCGAGTTTTGTATAACATAGAGAAACTGTTTGTTCTTCTTGTTTTCCTGGGCTTAAGCCTAAAGACTTATCCATTCTCGTCACTTTTTCACTTGCCTTTCCTCATCTTTACTCATAATTCCTTAAAACTTTATCGTAGAGCCGTTATAGAACATTGTTGTTGTGCTATCTCTCTTGCACCTCTAATACTAAGAGTGATTCTGCTATGTTCTCAATCATGATTCCTATAACTTTTGGGTCCAATAATTAGATTCCTGATTTACTTTGTTGATGTAACTCTTTAGTTTCCTTCTTCTTCTGATCGGCCTTTATGCTGGCTTAAGTTATCTTTCAATATGCGGCTCATGGTATTTGTTATTACTTAGCCCTCCACGGACGCTATGGAATATCCATGATACAATCTTCTAATAGTTCATTCCTTTGTCTATGACCTGGGCTCAATTCTTTCTTTTAACTTATACCGGAATCATTTACGGTTGTATGATTTCCAACATATATGCTGCATGTATAAAATCCAAACTCTTAAGTGCGTTCATAACGTCACCAACTCGCGATCATTGATCAAATAATTCCTTTCGTGCCTTCTCAACTTTCTTTTAACGTAAGCTATTATCTTTCCTGGTCTTTCTTCCCCCTTGTTGCATCCATACATAGCTTCTCTTAGTGCCCACACATGCCAGAGTTTTCGAGCAACTCATATGATCTCGAATATTACTTTTGATTTTTACTTCTCGTTTACTAGCCACGGTAGATTCCTCTTTCTTATGGAGGACGTACAATGTTGTTGTGAAACTGTTGTTATAAAATCATTTCCTCTTTAGGTCATTGTGCTTAGGTTGAAGCCTTCTTCCTCATTTCCTCAGCTAGTCCTGCACTGTAGTACTTAGGAAGGATCCTCTGACTCTTGTAAAGATGCGAGCTTATTATATCGTATTCCCGATAGAATTTTGATGTTCGTGCTCAGTTGTACTTATCCTTAGTTACTTACCTCCACATTCATCTGCTCGTACAATTGTTTTTGAACTGAAGTTTTGACTATCTTCCCAGTGGAACTATCTTTTATTTCCGTAACACTCATACGGTACATTTAGCTACCCCAACTCTTATTTGAATATATCTCAAGTATTATAATGATATTCTTCGAGACTGAATTTTCCATGTTGGGTTCTACTATGTTTATCTTACACTACGTGATGAGTCATCTGTCACCTCTTGTTTAGCCATAACTGTTAACTTATGTCTCACACTGGCTGCTTATTTATTAATAACAACTCGGGCATGAACCTTTACTTCCTCCTTTTGACGTCGTGCTTGCACAATATTCTTGAATCGTAGCGTATCTATAAGATTTGGGTAAGTGCAATCTCATCCCTTTCTCATTTTTATGGCATTCTTGCCTATAGATATTTCACTTTTTCATCTTTGGCATCCCTTCTCAACATCAATGATCCTTACTCGCCTTGTGGTAATCCTTTTGTACCAAGGATGACAAATTCCCTTACTCGCGAGGGTGACACTTAGCGTAACTGAAACATACAGTCTCTTAAGCTTAACTTTGCTCACATTGCTTGCTCTAGGGAAGCATCTCCCTGAATGACCATTCTCCGAATTCATCATGAATCTCCTTCTATGGTCCATTCAATTACTGCCGGAACGAAATCTAAAATTACCATGATGCCGAGTACTTTTAAATCATTCGGTCCCTAATTCATAATTTATTTATCTTGTTTACCAGCTCATACTGATTTCTATTACTCTAGGGAATAACTCTCCCCTCTAGTAGTCGCATTGGAGTCACGAACTTATTTCTCGAAATGAGGATATAACCTTATGGCCTATACTCTTTTGTTGTCTTAAGGCCCATCACCTTTTGTCTCTTCCTTCATTTGACTATAGGTTCTGTAACACTCTACCATTTTCATCCATGTATCACACCTTATTCATAATGCTTCCTTATCTCTCTTCTCACTACTCTGCTAATATTTCTGCATATCCCTTTCTTGTGAAAACTTCAATACAACATTCTTTCGCTTTTAGCTTTCCTTTGCTCCATCTAGTGGCTTTTCAAGTTGCTTAATATTCTCGCTTTACTAGGGACACGACCCACACTAAGGTAATATTTATCCCTTCAAGTCTTATAGTGCATGTCTTTGTAGTACTCATATCTGGTTGCACTATTTTAGAGTTCACTATCTAGGTGTCTCATAAAGAGATCTATTAGCATATTTGCAATATCATTCGGAAATGTCAACTGACGCAATCAATTCATCCATCATATCTTCTTATACTACTTTTGTTAATCTCCATAGGGCATACCTGGAATGGTTGCGACCAATTGTATATACCTCTGTTACTATTGAATATAACTCAAAAAGCTTATGTTCCTCCACCTCAATTGTAAACGTTGTTAACCTTTATTAACTAGGTGCCTCGTACCTTTCTTCATCTTTCTTATTTTTCTTATTGAAACTTGTATTTATCTTTTTAATCTCTCATTGTCTTTCACCATAAAGGTGGATAGGCATTCTTGCCTTAAGGCTCCGTATCAAGAGGCTTACACCTTTTAATACGCACATGATTTGCTGAAGACCTCATATTTACTTATCATAAGCATGATACAAAGTCGAGTTCCTCTAATTCAACACTTCCACAGCTTTATCTCTTATCGGTCATCTTTTTGAACGTAGGCATCATCTTATTACGAGTAAAAATAAAAGCTTGGGATTTGAATTCTTATAAGTGAGCTCTACCATACGATCTAGAGTAAGAAGAAAGAGTAACAATCCTAAATGCCCTGTAGCCTCATGCTTATAAGTGTGGTACACTATACACCCATAAACAAGACTCTACTAGACACAGCTTGTAGACTCCCTAGGACAGAACTGCTCTGATACCACTTTTGTCACAACCCAAACCGATGGGCCGTGACGGGCACCCGGTACCTTACTCAACCGAGTACCAATGTAACGTATCTTTCTTATTACATCATCATATACACGTGACATACGTGCCTAATAGGCCAACATAATCATTTATAAACTCAAAACATAGGCCGATAAGGCCGTACAATCTTTCACGTACAAGACATATGTCTACAAGCCTCTAAGAATACATAAATGTCATATAGGTCGGGACAGAGTCCCGCCATACCAAACAATACCCATCTAAATCATACTAACCAAACGAACAACTCCGAAGTAAATGGAGCGCACCAACATCTTCCGCTGCTGATAGCCTACTTGGAGGGCTCTCGACCTGTCTATCAGGACATGCGGGTATGAAACGCAGCGTCCCCAGGCAAAAGGGACGTCAGTACGAATAATGTACCGAGTATGTAAGGCATACAAATAAGTACATAAGAGACATGGAAGAAATATAGAGTACATGACTCATCCTACAAGTTTGAATGACTTTGTAAATCATAAATTATTTTTAGCGTCCTGCATATGCGTATATAGCTATTGAATCAAAACTCATTTCTGACTCATCTTCATATGGATATTGAGCATCTTGATAATTTAGGTTGTCTTCATAGTTATTGTCACGACCCCAACCCCGGTCATGATGGTGCCCAACACACTGCTAGGCAAGCCCGACCATTCAACAATATTATCTCAAATTCATATTCAGATTATAGATAAATATCATAGAGAATTTACTAAGTCATTTCATTCAAGTGTATAATTAATAATAAAATCTGCGGAAGTTCAATTTAAATATCACACCATAGCCCAACAGAATCCGGTGTCACGAATATGAGCCTCTAATACAGAATATCCACCTATTACAAGTATGTCTAGGAAAAATACAGAATAAAAGATAGAGACAGAGGGGAGAGATCAAGGCTGCGAACGTCTTACAACTACCTCAATACTCCCGGATAGTGCCTGCTAAGCTAAAATATTCCTCACTTAGCCTATGGTGTACCTGGATCTGCACGCAAGGTGCAGGGAGTAATGTGAGTACTCCGACCCAGTGAGTAATAAACATAAATAAAGGCTGAGAATAAGAAATCATGGAAAAATACAAAGTAAACTATAACTGGCAGTTTAGAACAACAAATAGTGAAGCAACAAATCAATTAAGTCAGAGTACCAAATACTGAGACATGTATAACAGATAAAAACAAATGCATGAGTGCAATGCAATGCATATGATGGTACACTCTAGTACCCACTACGGCGTGCAGCCCGAGCCATCCATTTATTTATCATCGACAACACTCACTAGGTGTGTGTGCAGACTCCGGAGGGGATCCTACAGCCCAAGCGCATTATCAAGATATCTCGTGGCATCAAATCTAGGCCCTCGACCTCATATCAATCTCAGTATAATCAACCAGGCTCTCGGCCTCAATATCAATGTAATACTGCTGCTGCGTACAGCCCGATCCATGCTCAGTCCAGAAACCATCATAAGCCCCTTGGGTATTTGTAAAACAGTAGTTCTCAGCCCGAAATATCATTTAAGTTTTTAAATTTTAGAAAGATGGCTGAGTTAGCAAAACAGTATTAAAAACCTTGGACTGAGGTCAAATGATATGCAAAATATGCGAAAGCAGTGATATCAATCCCTGAAGGATTCAAATAATTGGCAAGAAGCCCAAATGTAACAATTAAATCTAAGTAAGGATGATTCTCAATTTAGCTCAAGTAGAAAATACGGTACAAACATCTCTCGGGACGGACCAAGTCACAATCCCCAATGGTGCTCTACCACACTCCCGTTATCCGGCGTGCAAGTCACCTCAATATAGCGTTACGATGTGAAATTCTGGGGTTTCAAACCCTCAGGACATCATTTACATCAATTACTCACCTTAAACTGGCTATTTCTTTAACTCATTCCGATACGAGTTAAACCATACCAAAATTATCAAATTCCGACAACAACTCGACCTCCAAATCTTAATTTTTTATTTTTGAAAAGTTTTGCAAAGATTCCAATTTCTTCCATTTAAATCCGAATTAAACGATGAATATAACCATGTATTTATGAAATATAATCACTTTCGGATATAGAACACTTACCCCAAATGTTTCCCTTGAAAAATATATTGAAAATCGCTTTTCCCAAGCTCCACAATCGTCACAAATGAATAAAAATGGCTAATTCCCGAATATAAGTTGTTTTCCAGGCAAGTCGCATATATGAAATGCGACTTGCACTAATTTCCAGCCAAAATAAAAGGCAGTCCTAGCCTTCACTAAATCTGTCATAACTTTCTGTACAAATATCGGAATGATGAATGGTTTAACTTTTTGGAAACTAGAATGCAAGGGATACAACTTTCATGTTTGGCAAATTTTCATATTCCTTATGGATTGAGAGGTATAAGCTTCCAAAGTAGCCCCCTCGCATCAAACATTTCTGGAAAATTTCAAAATAGCTTTACCAACCCTTATTCAATCGATTATAACTTTATGTATAAATGTCAAAATAATCAATGGTTTAGCTTTCTAGAAACTAGGATGCAAGGGCTAAAACTTTCGTGTTTTGTAAATTTTCAGATTCCTTATGTATTTTGAGATATAAGCTTTCGAAATAGGCTCTACGATTGCACAATTGCTGTCCAAGACAACTTCTGCAGCAGAAAATTCCAGTAATCCTTTTATCCGATTTCCATTCCGTTAACCTTACGAAATCCACCCGAGGTCCTCGGGACCTTAACCAATTATACCAACATGTCCTAAAATACAATACGAACTTAACCGTGCGATCAAATCACCAAAATAACGTCATATACCACGAATTAAGCTTTAAAATCCAAGAATTCCTTCAAATTTCATAAAACATCAAATTTTCCATTTTGAGTCCGAAACACGTCAAACGACGTCCATTTTCAACCAAACTTTACAGAAAGTGCTTAAACCATATATAAGACCTGTACTGGGCACCGGAACCAAAATACGGGCCCGATACCATTACTTTCTAATCAAATTTCATTTCCATTTTCCTTAAATATTTTCAGAAAGCAATTTTACTCAAAAATTCATTTCTCAGTCCTGGGACCTTGGAATTCGATGATTCTTGTTCCTGTGAGTCAAAAATAATAATACAAATATAGCCCTTTAGTCGAAACTCAATTCGGAGCTCATTTGCTCAGTTCAATACCCATTTCGTTCGTTAAACAATTAACTCATGTTTCGCGTCAAAAACCCAATCAAACCACGTCCGAATGACCTGAAATTTTGCACACATATCCCAAATCACCTAACAAAGCTATATCAACTCTCGGAATTCTATTCCGACTCTCGGATCAAAATCTCACCTATCAACCGGAATTCGCCAAAATACTAACTTCGCCAATTCAAGCCTAATTCTACACCGGACCTCTAAAATTACTTCCAATCACACTCCTAAGTCACAAATCATTACCCGGAGCTAACCGAATCATCGGGATTCAAATCCGAACCCTCTAACATATAAGTCAACGTCCGGTTGACTTTTCCAAAACAAACCTTCCTTAAAGAGACTAAGTGTCTCATTTCCTACTAAAACCAATCCAAATCAACTCGTTCACACCCAACACTGATAATGAAGCATAAAGAAATAGGAAATGGGTAAAACGGGGCGGTAACTCACGATACGACAGGTCGGTTCGTCACAGTTATCATCTTCTCCTAAACTTTGGGTCCTTTCTGGATTTGGACTTGGACTTGGATTCTTAACCATGTGTTTGTCTTGTTCTTCCTTTTCTTGAAAAAAGTTTTCTAATGTCTGTTTGATTATATTTTCTATTTTTTCATTTTTTTTCTTTTATGAAATTATACTCTTCTTTTTTAACACTTCTCCCTGTGTTAATGTTCTAGGTAGTCTTCTTTTCGATGGACCTTCATCTTCACTTTTTGGCAAAGTGACAGCCATAAACGGATTTGATGTGTCTTTACCGGTTACCGTTTGAACCGAACTAGCTGCATCATTATCCGATACAGTGGATCTTGCTACATTCATTGGGGAATGCACACCCTTCTCATCCATTTTTGTTTGAGATGGAGAACTCTGTTTTGGGCTGTTCATCTCTGTGTCTTGTTGAGAAATAACTTGAGTCTCGGATAATTCAAATCTCAATGCTTGTACCCTGTGTTCTAATACCTTTACCGGCTCCATAAGCTTTGTCTTCTCTTGTGCCAGGGTTTCATTTTTCTGTTTTATTTGTTTAAAGGCTTCTGTCATTGATGAGCAATGATCACAGAACATTATCTTGTCATTGTCTTTTCGGATGTTGTATTGCGGAGTTTTTTCTGGGTTTTGTCTGAGTGCTGGGGAGATATAGTAGTTTGGTCCTAGTATTCCTCTTGCATAATCTAATGCTTCAGTAAAATCATTAAAACTTTTAAAAAGTGGTTTTTCTATATCCTTAATGGAATCTAGTACTTCTAACCATGTCTGAAAAATACCATTTTTCTTACCATGTATAACCACATAATACTTAAATCTTTTGTCTTGGATTTTATCTGTAAAATATTGTCCTAAGGCATTAAGAGACGCTATAAAATATTTAGTGTCTTTCTTGTTATATGCTATCCATAAGTTATCAATTAAACACCGTTGAGGTCTGTTTATGACACATTCTGGTAGGACTCTAAATGACATGTTTGATGGTGGAAAAAACATTAAGTTATGTTTTTCAAAATTTATTCTTTCCATATTAGTCTATTCTCCCAAAGGATGTGGCTTAAAATGAAGATTACCTAATATTGTCTGCAAGTATCTGTCTGAGGGTGAGGCTTGAATGCCCTTCCCTTTGTCTTCAGTCTTGGAAACTGTTGGTCTCATGCTGTACATGTAAAATACTTGTTTATTAATTGACAATAATTTTAAGCCTACTTAACTGATCTGCTAAATTATTATCTTTTCCTTTAATATGTTCAAAAACCAGATTATATATTGATATAGTATCAATAAAATTTAACCATCTTCTTCTACTACTATTCTTTGCGTTTATCTTCTGGTGAAATTTAACTATGGCTTCGCAATCAGTTCTAATTGTTACTTCTTGTTTATTTAATATATATAATTTAAAACTATTTAATCCGTAGATTACAGCTAATATCTCTGCATCTATACTACTCATATTTCCTTTTTCTTTATATTTACCACTTTGATAAGCACATATTTTTTCTGTGCTCTTATCACTATATTTATTTGGTTTTGCTTTTAGAACTGCTCCCCATCCTTCAAAACTACTGTCTGTTTCTATTACCAAGTAGTCTATTTCTAGTGGCATATTTAAATCAGGAATATTTTTTATTCTTTCTTTAATATTTTGTACTAATTTAATATCTTCTATGTTAAAATATTTTTGTCTTGTAGATCATGTCTTAGCATATAATGGTCCTGCTATTTTTCCTAAGTCTTTTATAAAATTTCTCGCATAATTTACTATACCCAAAAACTTTTGTAGCTCTTTGGCACTATCTAATTTATCTGGCATTTCTAGGGCCTTTTTAGCTATATGGGATTGTAATTTAATTTTTCCATCCCCTAAGATTACTCCTAGAAAATTTATACAATTTTTACATAGTTCCATTTTTTTTTACTAATTATTATTTCATTATCTACAAATAATCTAAGTACTGTCTGTAAATGTCCTAAATGTTCTTTAATATCTTTACTAAATACTAATATATCATCTACATATACTAAAACAAATCTCTTATATTCTCCAAATATACTATCCATTTTTCGTTGAAAAATTGGTGGAGGTGTTTTTAGTCCGAACGTCATTACTAACCATTTGAAGTGTCCTTCTAGACAAGTAAATGCAGTCCACTCAATACTTTCTTCATGCATTTTTACTTGCCAATACCCTGATTTACAGTCAAACTTGCTGAATATCCTTTTTCCTTATATTCTATTTATTAGTTCTGTTTTATCAGGTAACTTATATCCATCTGTTCTAGTGTTATCATTAAGTCTTTTGTAGTTTATTACCATTCTTGCTTTTCCTCTTACTATCTCACTATGGTTTCTAACCATAAAGGCTGGCGACTGTGTTTAAAAGTAGATCTTCTTATTTCTCCTAAATTTATAAGTTCTTTAATTTGAATTTTGAAGTCTTCTAGATCTTGATTTGTAGCTTCTATTGAGGCTGTTTTAATTATAAATTCTGGATTAATTATATCTAGTTTACACATAACTTTATTATTTTCCCAATGTTTTAAAGGTTTTTCTCCTATTATTTCTATTTCATCTAATATTTTTGTTATATTATCTAGATCCTTTTCATTCTTTATTATTCCTATTTTTTTGTAGTCCTGTTTTAAAATTGTATCATTCCGTTTCAACATCTATTAAAGTATAGTCTTTTTCTGATATATATTTATCTTCATTTTCTTCTAGTATTAAGGTTTTAGATTCTTCTTTAATCTTACAGCATGTATTTTTAGCTTTACACTCTTTACAACATTCTTTTTGATTTTCTTGCAGGTTTTTCTGGCTTGCGTTTAGTCGTGTTCTTATCCTGATTGCAGTTTCTATTGTTCGTACTGGTGTTTGTGCAATATTTTTAAAGAATATTACTCCATCTCTACTGAGTAGACAACTACCATTATTATGTAATATAAAACTTAATCCTAGTACAAAGTCTACATTTATGTTTAAGTCTCTTACCCAGATTTTGTCTACCTTGTAGCTGGGTTTATAGAAATCTAAACATGTATTTATAAAGCTAATCTGTGATTTATCTATATAATTTCTGTATATTATTATGGGTGTTGGCATGTTTGGTCGGGGTCCCATGAGGCTCGGATATGTTTTGGAAGAGTTTTTGGAAGATTTTGGCGTTTTGATTATGAGCATGTAATGATCCAAAGGTCCATTTTTAGTTCTAGAGATTGAAATTTGATTTTGAGACTTCTGGAATTTTGATAATGAATTATAGGAGTGATCTGGAAAGTTTGGTCTAATTTCATCAAGTCGCGATTGAGTTTTTGACGCGAAACATGAATTAATTGTTTAACGAGTGAAATGAGTATTGAACTAAGCAAATGAGCTCCGAATTGGGTTTCGACTAAAGGGCTATATTTGTATTATTATTTGTGACTCATAGGAACAAGAATCATCGAATTCCAAGGTCCCAGGCCCGAGAAATGAATTTTTGAGTAAAATTGCTTTATGAAAATATTTAAGGAAAATGGAAATGAAATTTGATTAGAAAGTGATGGTATCAGGCATGTATTTTGGTTCCGGCGCCCAGTATAGGTCTTATATATGGTTTAAGCACTTTCTGTACAGTTTGGATGAAAATGGACGTCGTTTGACGTGTTTCGGACTCAAAATGGAAAATTTGATATTTTATGAAATTTGAAGGAATTATTGGATTTTAAAGCTTAATTCGTGGTATATGACATTATTTTGGCGATTTGATCGCACGGTTAAGTTAGTATTGTATTTTGGGACATGTTGGTATAATTGGTTAAGGTCCCGAGGGCCTCGGGTGGATTTCGGAAGGTTAACGGAATGGAAATCGGATAAAAGGATTGCTGGAATTTTCTGCTATAGAAGCTGTCTTGGACAGCAACTGCATCGTGGAGCCTATTTCAGAAGCTTATATCTAAAAATACATAAGGAATCTGAAAATTTACCAAACATGAAAGTTGTAGCTCTTGCATTCTAGTTTCCATAAAGCTAAACCATTAATTATTCCGACATTTATACAGAAAGTTAGGATCAATTGAATAAGGGTTGGTAAAGCTGTTTTGAAATTTTCCAGAAATGTTTGATGCGAGGGGGCTACTTTGGAAGATTATACCTCGAAATCCATAGGGAATCAGAATATTTGCAAAACATTAAAGTTGTAGCCCTTGCATTCTAGTTTCCATAAAGTTAAACCATTCATCATTCCGATATACAGTAAGTTATGACAGATTTAGGGAAGGCTGGGACTGCCTTTAGATGCGACTTGCCTGGAAAACAACTTATATTCGGGAATTAGCCATTTTTATTCATTTGTGACGATTGTGGAGCTTGGGAAAAGAAATTTTCAACAGATATTTCAAGGGAAACATTTGGGGTAAGTGTTCTATATCCGAAAGTGATTATATTTCATAAATACATGGTTATATTCATCGTTTAATTCGTATTTAAATGGAAGAAATTGGAATTTTTTCAAAACTTTTCAAAAATGAAAAATTAAGATTTGGAGGTCGAGTTGTTGTCGGAATTTGATAATTTTGGTATGGTTGAACTCGTATCGAAATGGGTTGCCGGTCGCCGAATTCCGAGACGTGGGCCCCACGAGCGAATTTTGATTGTAATTTCGGATTTTTGATGGAAAATGTAAAATTCCATATGGAATTAATTCCTATAACTTTTATTAACTGAATCGAATCGTTATGGCTAGATTCGGGGCATTCAGAGGTCAATAAGGGGCAAAAGCATCGCGAGCTAGAGAATTAGCCGGTTCGAGGTGAGTAATGATTTTAAATGATGTCCTAAGGGTTTGAAACCACGGATTTGTACAACGTAGTGCTATACTAAGTTGAGATACACGCTGTGTTACGAGCGTGAGGTTCAATACTATGGGGATTGTGACTTGGTCCATCGCGAATGATATTTTAGTACATTTTTGATTGAGACATATACTTTATTATTGTGAATTGGGTTTGTTGCCATGCTTGGGGCCTTGTGCCGACCTATAGAACCCTTAGAGGATCTTTGACTGATTTTCCTCACTTATTTTGTTAAAGAATTTATATCCTCAGTCATGTTTCCAATTGTTTAAAAATGATATGAACCAGATTTTTGAAATGTTAATCATAAATAGAAAGAGATATGAGGGCTGAGATCCCGACCGTACATTATGCCCGAGAGGCTATGATTTTTAAATGACTTAGAGGGGTCGAGGACCCAATAGTGAGGATATTTTATATGATATGGATCGGGCTGCGCGCCGCAACAGATATATATATTATACACATTATGGATCGGGCTACACGCCGCCGTAATTACTTATATGGATTAGGCTGCACGCCGCAACAATAATATATATATATGGATCGGGTTGCATGCTGCAGCAATATAGCGCTTGGGCTGAAGGAGTCCCTCCGAAGTATGCACACCCTTAGTGAGCACAGTTGACTATTATTATTATGGATCGGGCTGTGCGCCAAAGCGATATATAGATCGGGCTGCACGCCGCAACGGTATGTATATTTATTGATTCAGTTATCGTGAGAAGTATATGAATTGAGAATTGAGGATAAGAACAAATAAATGAACTGAAATGCTTGAGGAGCTGATTTATACTAATTATATCTATTTTACCTGGTTTAAAGAATTTCACATGATTTCCTCATTCACTGCTGCTTAAATGATTTTACTATAGAACTGCTTAGTGCCTTTACGTGATTTCATACTGTCAGCCATTATTTATTGATATTACTCACTGGGTCGGAGTACTCATGTTACTCCCTGCACCATGTGTGCAGGTACAGGTATTCCTGAGGCATAGAGCGAGCTTTCCTGCCGTTCAGTTTTCATCGGAGTTATCGAGGTAGCTGCATGGCGTTCGCAGACCCGATTTCTCCTTCTATCTCCACTTATTATTCCGCATTTTAGACATATTTCTGTATTAGATTGTTGAAACCTTGTATTAGAGGCTCAGACTTGTGACACCGGATCAGTGGGCTATTTTACAGAGATTTTTCGTGATTATGGTTTCCGCACATTTCATCTGTTAAAATTCATACTTCTATTTATATTAAATTGGTAATATTTCCGAAAATTGGTATTGAATTATAAAGAAAGAGATTGTGAGATGTTAATTGGTCGGGCTTGCCTAGCATTGTATTAGGCGCCATCACGGTCGGGGTTGGGGTCGTGACAATATATATATGTATATGAACTGCATAGGTATATTTGGAGTTTGGTCCTAGCCTCGTCACTACTTTGCCGAGGTTAGGCTGGACACTTACCAGCACATGGGGTCGGTTGTGCTGAAACTACACTCTGTGCTCTTTTGCACAGATCCAGGTCTTGGACAGCAACAGTAGCGTGGGAGTCAGCCTTCAGTCCAGTGAGACACTAAGGTAGCCTTGTAGGCGTCCGCAGGCCCGGTGTCTCCTCTATATTTTATTCCAGACTGTTATCTCCTGTATTTTGAGACAAACAACTTATATTTTCCTTTCAAATGGTTATATTTAGTACTCATAGAAGTTCGTGAGTAATGTGACACCAGTTCTTGGGTAAAGGCATATGTTGATTCTCGCATTATTGTTTTGTATTCTTTAATTTAAGTCTTCCGCATAATTATTTAAATTCCATTGCTTTCATGTTGTCACTGATAATTGTCAAAAGAAGACATTGTTAATGAAGTAAGCAGTTAAGGATTGGCTTGCCTAGCTCACATCAGTAGGCGCCATCACGACTGCCGAGGGTGGGAAATCCGGGTCGTGACAAGTTAGGATTAGAGCTCTAAGTTACATAGGTCTCACAACTCGCGAACAAGCGTAGTAGAGTCTGAGGGATCGGTACGGAGACGTCCGTATTTGTCCCCCAGAGGCTACAGAGTTAGGAAAATCTCACATTTGTTCTTTCTTGTCGTTCGGATTTGTTCCTCAAATGCTAATTGAACTTCTACTATGTTCTTCACAGATGGCGAGAACACGCGCTTCCTCATCTACCGCTCAGCAGCCCGAGCCCCCAGCAGTAGCTCCCACGAGGGGCAGAGGGTGAGGCTGAGGCCGTGCTAGAGGTAGAGGTAGGGGCAGAGCTCAGCCCCGAGCAGCAGCACCAGTGGCGGAGCCTCAGGTTGATTTTGAGGAAGAGGTTCTAGACCCAACAGTTCCAGTGGGCCCAGCTCAAGTCCTAGAGGGGTTCATTGCCACCCCAGTTCTTAAGGACGCTCTGGTCCGGTTGGTGGGCCTCATGGAGAGTGTCACCCAAGCGGGTTTGCTTCCAGTAGCACCAACCACTTCTCAGGCGGGAGGAGGGACTCAGACTCCTGCTACATACACTCCGGAGCAGGTAGCTCCCCAGATTCAGGTTCTAGTGGTTCAGCCAGCGGTGGCAGTTCAACCGGGTGTAGTGGCTCAGACCGACAATGGAGCGGCTATGTCCGCCGATGCTTTGTGGAGACTGGACAGATTCACCAAGCTCTTCACTACTACTTTCAGCGGAGCTCCTTCTGAGGACCCCCAGGATTACCTGGATAGTTGTCATGAGGTTCTTCGGAACATGTGGATCATTGAGACCAATGGAGTTGATTTTGCTACCTTTCGTCTGTTTGGTTCCGCCAAGACTTGCTGGAGGGATTATTTCTTAGCTAGACCAACCGGTTCGCCATCTTTGACTTGGGAGCATTTCACAGCGTTGTTTTTGGAGAAGTTTCTCCCCATGACTTAGAGAGAGGCCTTTCGGAGGCAGTTTGAGCGTCTCCAGCAGGGTTCCATGACAGTCACCCAATATGAGACCAGGTTCATTGATCTAGCTCTCCATGCTCTTGTCATACTTCCCACCGAGAGAGAGAGAGAGAGGGTGAGAAGGTTTATTGATGGTCTTATTCAGCCGATTTGTCTTTAGATGGCCAAGGAGGCCGGGAGTGAGATCACATTTCAGGAGGCGGCCAATGTGGCCCGCTGAGTTGAGATGGTTTTGTCATAAGGAGGTGGTTATGGGTCGGATAAGAGGCCCCGTCATTCAGGCAGATTCAGTGGTACCTCGTCTGGAGGTAGATATTCATATGGTAGAGGCCATCCTCCTAGGCCCTTTCAGTCAGCTCTCCAGGTCTTACATGGTACTTCAGGTGGTCGTGGTTCTCAAACTCATTATTCTAATCAGCAGCCTTACAGTGTGCCACTAGCTCCATCAGTGCACTGACGCTTCAGAGTTTTCGAGGTGGTCATTCTGGTTGATAGGGCCAGCAGTTAGCTGAGGGCTTGTTACACTTGTGGTGATCTGGGTCACATTGCCAGGTTTTGCCCTCGAGCACCGGGTAGCTCTCAACATCAAGGTTCTCATGCGATGGTACAGGCACAGGTGTTCCACAGCCCGCCCAGCCAATTATGGGTAGGGGTAGAGGTGCTAGAGTTGGAGGTAGAGGTCCTAGAGGTGGATCTCAGGCCACCAAAGGTGGAGGCCAGCCAGAAGCAGGCCGTCCCAGAGAGGTAGTTCAGGGTGGTGGGGCCCAGCCTTAATGCTATGCCCTTCTAGCTAGGCCTGAGGTTGAGGCTTCAGATGCAGTTATTACAGGTACTATTCTGGTTTGTGATAGAGATGCTTCAGTGTTATTTGATCCAGGGTCTACGTATTCGTATGTATCCTCTTATTTTGCACTGTACCTGGTCATGCCTAGTGATTCATTGAGTGTCCCTGTTTATGTATCTACACTAGTGGGTGATTCTATCATGGTCGATCGAGTCCATCGCTCTTGTATTGTGATGATTGTGGGTCTTGAGACCCGTGTTGATTTATTGCTTTTAGACATGGTCGATTTCGACGTTATTTTGGGGATGGACTGGTTATCACCTTACCATGCCATTTTGGACTATCATGCCAAGACTGTAACCCTAGCATTACCAGATTTGCCCCGTTTATAGTGTAGAGGGACTCATCGTCATTCTACCCACAACGTCATTTCGTACGTGAAGGATCGACGTATGGTCGAGAAGGGGTGTTTGGCTTATTTGTCTTATGTTCATGATTCCGGTGCTGAGGTCCCCTCTATTAACTCTGTGCCCTTGGTTCACGAGTTTCTTAATGTTTTCCCTTCAAACCTACCGGGTATGCCACCCGACAGGGATATTTATTTCTGCATCGATTTGGTTCCGGGCACTCAGCCCATTTCTATTCTGCCATATCGCATGGCCCCGCCAGAGTTGAAAGAGTTGAAGGAGCAGTTGCAAGACTTGCTTGAGAAGGGTTTCATTAGACCCAGCATTTTGCCTTGGGGTGTACCAGTGTTGTTTGTTAAGAAAAAGAATGGTTCGATGAGGATGTGCATTGATTACCGACAGTTGAACAAGGTCACAATCAAGAATAAGTATCCACTGCCGAGGATTGATGATTTGTTCGATCAGCTTCAGGGTGACAAGGTATTTTCAAAGATTGACTTGAGATCTGGCTACCATCAGTTGAGGATTAGGGAATCCGATGTTCCTAAGATAGCATTCCGCACTTGGTACGGGCATTATGAATTTGGTTATGTCATTCGGGTTGACAAATGCCCAACAACTTTTATGGATTTGATGAACCGAGTGTTCAGGCCTTATTTGGATTCGTTCATGTTCGTCTTCATTGATGATATTTTGATATATTCCCGCAGCCGGGAGGAGCACGAGCAGCATCTCAGAGTGGTTCTTCAGACTCTGAAGGATAGTCAATTATATGCTAAGTTTTCTAAGTGTGAGTTCTGGTTGAGTTCAGTTGCATTTCTGGGTCATATTGTATCCGCAGAGGGTATCCAGGTTGGTCCGAAGAAGATTGAGGCAGTCAAGAACTGGCCTAGACCAGCATCAGCTATAGAGATTCGGAGTTTCTTGGGATTGGCAGGCTAATATCGTCGGTTCGTGGAGGGGTTTTTATCTATTGCAGTCCCGATGACCAAGTTGACTCAGAAGGGTTCCCATTTCATATGGTCAGACGAGTATGAGACAAGCTTTCAGAGGCTTGCACCGGTGTTAGTTCTGCCCACAGGTTCAGGGCCTTACACCGTTTATTGTTATGCATCTCGCATTGGGCTTGTTGCAGTGTTGATGCAGGAGGGCAAGGTCATTGTCTATGCTTCGAGGAAGTTGAAGATTCATGAGAAGAACTATCCAGTGCATGATTTACAGTTGGCAGCCATTGTTCACGCATTGAAGATTTGGAGGCACTATCTGTATGGCGTGGCATGTGAGGTGTTCACTGGTCACAAGAGTCTTCAGTATTTGTTCAAGCAAAAGGAATTGAATTTGAGGCAGAGGAGGTGGTTGGAGTTGTTGAAGGATTATGATATCACTATCTTATATCACCCGGGAAATGCCAACGTGGTGGCTGATGCTTTGAGTAGAAAGTCAGCCAGTACTGGCAGTATTGCTTATATTCCAGTCGGTGAGAGGCCGCTTGCTTTCAGGCTTTGGCCAATCAATTTGTGAGGTTGGATATTTCCGAGCCTAGTCGAGTATTAGCTTGCACGATCGCTCGTTTTTCGTTATTAGAGCGTATCCGTGATCGACAGTTTGATGATCCCCATTTGTGTGCCCTTAAAGATACGGTGCAGCGTGGATGTGCCAAGCAGGTTACCTTAGGTGATGATGGAGTTCTGAGATTGCAGGGTCAAGTTTGTGTGCCTAATGTGAATAGGCTTCGAGAGTTGATTTTAGAGGAGGCCCATAGTTCCCGATACTCTATTATTTGGGCGCCGCGAAGATGTATCAGGATTTGCGACAGCATTATTGGTGGCATAGAATGAAGAAAGATATTGTGGCATATGTGGCATGGTGTTTGAATTGTCAGCTGGTTAAGTACGAGCATCAGAGGCCTGGTGGTTTATTTCAGAGGATTGAGCTTCCTGAGTGGAAATGGGAGCGGATCACTATGGATTTCGTTGTTGGGCTTCCGCTGACTCGAAGGAAGTTCGAAGCAGTTTGGATTATTGTTGATAGGCTGACCAAGTCAGCGCATTTCATTCCTATGGCAGTCTCCTATTCGTCCGAGAGGTTAGCTGAGATCTATATCCGAGAGATTGTTCGCCTTCATGGTGTGCCTGTATCTATCATTTTGGACCGAGATACGCAGTTCACCTCACGCTTCTGGAGAGCAGTTCAGCGAGAGTTAGACACCTAGGTTGAGTTGAGTACAACATTTCATCCTCAGACGGATGGACAGTCTGAGCGGACTATTCAAATATTGGAGGATATGCTTCGGGCTTGTGTTATTGACTTCGGAGGTTCGTGCGATCAGTTTTTGCCTTTGGCAAAGTTTGCCTACAATAACAGCTGCCAGTCGAGTATCCAGATGGCTCCTTACGAGGCTTTATATGGTAGGAGGTGTCGATCTGCGGTTGTATGGTTTGAGCCGGGAGAGGTTCGGTTGTTGGGTACGGATATGGTTTAGGAGGCATTGGACAAGGTCAGGACCATTCATGATAGGCTTCGTACAGCTCAGTCCAGGCAAAAGAGCTATGCAGATCGCAAGGTTTGAGACGTGGTTTTCATGGTTAGTGAGCTGGTATTGCTCTGAGTGTCACCTATAAAAGGCGTGATGAGATTTGGGAAGAAGGGCAAGCTTAGCCCTAGGTTTATTGGTCCATTTGAGATTCTTGACCGAGTGGGAGATGTGGCTTATAAACTTGCATTGCCGCCTAGCTTATAAGCCGTGCATCCAGTTTTTCATGTCTCTATGCTCCGTAAATATCACGGCGATCCATCCCACGTGTTAGATTTCAGTACTGTCCACTTGGACAAGGACTTGTCCTATGAGGAGGAGCCGATAGCTATTCTAGACCGGCAGGTTCATCAGTTGAGATCCAAGAATTTCCCCTCTGTTCGTGTTCGGTGGAAAGGTCAGCCCCCTGAGGCATCGACCTGGGAGTCCGAGTCCGACATGCGGAGCCGTTATCCTCATCTATTTCCCGACTCAGGTACTTCCTTCTTTTGCCCGTTCGAGGACGAACGGTTGTTTTAGAGGTGGAAAATGTGATGATCCAAAGGGGTCATCATCTGTTGCTAATTGAATCCCGTGTCTCTGAGGCCTTGAAAACCTGTGAAAGTTTATATATATGAAAAATTTATATGAAATTCTGTGAAAAATGCTAAGATTGGATATTAAAATGAAAAAAATAATTTGACTTCGGTCAATATTTTGGGTAAACGGACCCGGACCCGTGATTTAACGGTCTCGGAGGGTCCGTAGGAAAATATGGGACTTGGGCGTATGCCCTGAATCGGATTCCGAGGTCCCAAGCCCGAGAAATGAATTTTTGAGTGAAATTGTTTTCTTGAAATAATTAAGGAAATTGGAAATGAAATTTGGATAGAAGACTATGGTATCGGGCGCGGGCTTTGGTTCCGGCACCCGGTACAAGTCTTATATATGTTTTGAATCACTCCTGTAAAGTTTGGTTAAAAATGGACGTCGTTTGACGTGATCCGGACCCAAATTGGGAAATTGATGTTTAAAGGGAAATCTAAGAAATCTCATTGATCTTGAGGCTTAATTCGATGAACATGATGTTATATTGATGATTTGACCACACGAATATGTTCGTAGAGTGTTTTTGAGGTAGTGTGCATACTTGGGTTAGAGCTTCGAGGGCTCGGGTGAGTTCCGAGTGGGTTCGGGGATGCTGTAGGATTAAAAGATCAGATGTTGCACCAGGAAAATATTCCAAGCCTCTGAACCCTTTAGCGCGGCCCGCGAGGAATCGCGTGCGGCCGCGGTCGCCTTTGCGCGGTCCGCGGTGGGTGCTGTGCGGCCGCGGTCGGCTTTGCGCGGTCCGTGCAGGGCAAGGATCCGCAGGCCTTCAGGAGGGTCCAGCACGGCCGCGGTCGGCTTAGCGCGGTCCGCGGTGGGGGCTTCAGATGGGTATAAATTCACGTGACTTTCAATTATTTTTTTACACTTTTCAAAACCCCAAAACATAAGAGGCGATTTTCTAAACAACTTTTCTTCTCCAAAACGATTGGTATGTGATTTCTAACTCATTTCCTTCACTCCTTAACATCTTTTAACATGATTTCAACTTAAAATCAAAGATTTTCATAGGGGAAAATGGGTGTTTTGGGTAGAACCTAGGTTTTTTTTTAAAATTGGGGATTTGGACCTCAATTTGGGGTCCGATTTCAAAACAAATTATACATTTGGATTCGTGGGGGAATGGGTAAACGGGTTTTGGTCTGAACCTCGGGTTTCGACCATGTGGGCCCGGGGGTGATTTTGACTTTTTGAGTAAAACTTTGGGAAAACTCATTTTCATGAATTGGGGTTGATTCATTTAGAACTTATTGATGTAATTAAGTAACTTGTGACTAGATTCGAGCGGATTGGTGGTGGAATCAAGGGGTAAAGCTATAATTGAGGCTTGAGTGGTGTTCAAAGCTTCGAGTAAGTGGTTGGTCTAACCTTAGCTTGAGGGATTAGGAGTTGAGTCTTATTTTCTACGTGCTAATTGTCGAGTACGACGTATAGGCATGGTGACGAGTACCTATACGTTGGTGTCTAGCATAACCGTGAGTCTTTATATTGCGGATATTCTGATTTTGTTGTATCTTCCATGCCTTAATGATGATTTTCTATATATTGCAACAAGCATGTGAAAGAAATTTTGATCCCTGCACTTCGAGGAGTGTTGGCTCGAGTTATAATACGAATTGTGAAAGTATACGAGATGATTGAACCCCTATGGAGCATTTGCTTAGGTGGTAAAGTGAGATAATAAGTGAAAGTGAAAGAAAGAGAAAAAATTATTAAATTGCTCCCTTGCCGGGATGTTTGTTGCTTTGTTGATTATCTCCCTTGCCGGGATGCTGAGAATATTTATATTGTTCTCTTGCCGGGATTTAGCTGCTTAATTGTATTCCCTTGCCGGGATTCCTACCATTATTTGTCTACTTCCTTGCCCCTTTGTTTGTGATTGTTGTTTGGGTGAGGAAGAGTGTTAAAGCACGAAGGGTGATGCCGTGCATTGTTTGCTATTGTGAGGAAAGAATGTAAAGCACGAAGGGTGATGCCGTGTCGCACGATGTACCATTCCGTGCCGATTTTATTGATTATATGGTGAGAAAAGAGAGTAAAAGCACGAAGGGTGATGCCGTGCTTATTTTTATTATATGATTGTTTTGGTGAGGACGAGAGTAAAAGCACGAAGGGTGATTCCACTCGAATCACCAGTAGGCGCCATCACGACTCCCGAGGGTGGGAAATCCGAGTCGTGACAAGTTGGAAAGTCTTATTTCTATTCTCTTTAACTAGCCTTCTTGCTTTTTCTAATGCTATGTCTACTTCGAATTCGTCTTGTATTAGTTCAATATTCATAAATTCAGTATCATTATCTTCCATCGTACTTTCTATTTCTTTTTGGGTAGAATAGTTATAATTGATAAACCTAATTGAATGAGGTTTAAATATTTTTGGCTTTGCGAAATCTTCTAGATTCCATTCTAATCCAGCATATTCTTCTGGGTTTATCTTAATAGGTTTTATTAATTTTATCCCTTTATTTCCCATTACTTCGACTACATCGTCTACCTTAATTTTAAATTTTGTATTACTATCTATTGCCATTTTTCCTATGAAACCTACACATATTAGTAAATTATTTCCATGATTCATTTCTTCATATCCCTTAGTCTGTATTCCTATTTTGATTTTTTTTCCAAATTCTGCTAAATTTATCATGAAATCTGGGCTAATATAAAATATTCCTCCATTATTTGTCATGTCTACTTCTGTTAAACCTATTATAGATTTCTTTTGATCTGAGCATCTGTCATCATATACTACTATTAGTACTTTAGTTCCTAAATTATTTCTAGTTAGTCCTTTTAATCCGATTACTATTAATCCCATATGAATTATTCTTTTTATAATTTTTAATTTGTCGTACTGATTCTGGATTAATTAAATTTAATGTTGTAACCTTATTTCCTATAGCTGATAATTGCTCTTCTCTATAATGTCTATATAGTTGAAAGTTATTTGAAAAATATCCTGTATTATATAGTATTCTCGGATTGAGTAACCTTAGTTGATTTTGTTGAAAGATTTGTATATCTTTGTCTATATCTATTATTTCGTCTAATTTCTGATTTTCTTCTTGTCTTTTTCTAGTTAGAATTCTGGCTAACATGTTATTACCTATTCTATTATCTGAAAAACGTATTCGTGATCTTTCTTGGTTTGTTGTTCTTGACCCACCTGGAAAAAGGTCCATTTTTGTGGTTTTCTTATTTTAAGTTTATCTTTTTGCGGTGTTATTTCAACTCTTTTTAATTGTTCTATTAGATCGTCTACTTTTAGGATTTCAGTCTTTATCTCCTTTTCTTTAATAATTTAATCTAGCTTTTTATTAATTTCTAAAAGTAATACTATTATAGTATTATTTTGTTTTATTATTGTTTGATCTGCTTTCCCCTGGGGAGTATAACTAGTCAGTCCTTCTAGATTGGGTTGAATTCTTTCTGTAAACTTTAATGCTTCTTCATATATTGGATCTAGTTCTAGTTGTAACTCACTCATGAAAGAGCGATTTCTTTTATTGTGTCTATCTTTTCTTTTAAGGTATTTATCTCACTTTTTAATACTTCTACTTGGTGTGTTATTTTTTCTACTAATCTGGTTGTTTGTATTTCTAATTCTTTAGGATTTTATGTAATAGTTTTAATTAAGTTCTCTATTTCGTCTTTCTTAGGTATTTTTTCTAGATTAAACTTATTGTTCAGAAATTGTATTTTTCTATCTATTTCTAGTTCTTGTGATTTTAAGAAATCCAAATTTTGTTCTAATTTTTCTAAAGTCTTTTTTTTGTTTAGTTTGTAATACTTCTACTAGTTCTAGTGTTCTTATTATATTTTTATTATTTTCTTGGGTTTTTTCTCCAAAGCTGATTATTATATCTACTAAAGTATTGTATTGTTTATCTTCGGTATTTAATATATATTCTCCACTACTAAAATTACACTTAATTACCATATCATCTTTTAATATTCTATACTTCTTATCTGGATATATTTTTAAATCTAAATATTCTAGGTTCTTTAGTTTATCTATATTTTAACCTAATGGTATCCAAATATTTCGGTTCTTAAAGAATTTTATTCTTTGATTTTTTAAATATATTTCTCCTTCTATATATTGTATTTCCCACTCTAAAGCTGATATGGTTTCTGAGCTAATACTACGTTTTACTATATAACTTGGTTCTATGTTTATTTTTAACTCTGATTCTTTTATTTGTTTAGCTACTTCTAAAGTTGATATTAATAAAGCCTTAGTCTTTCGTAGTATGTTCTTTAATTCTCCTTTTCTTTGTATATTCCTACTTAAAATTCAATAGTTACAAGCTATTTCTTTAGTTAAAGGATGTTGTCTCAACATATATGTTATCCTAATGGGATATGTTTTATCTTATTCCTAGTGGTTTGGATATAATCTTGTAATGTAACGACCCGACTGGTCGTTTTGAGCTTTTGCACTTTGCTCGCCAGTTCTCGGGCATGACTTGCCCCGTGTGGTGTATTATGACTTATGTAAATCGTTGGTGTTGGGTTTCAGGTTAATCAGAATGAATTTGGAAGAACAGTCTCAGTTGAAAGCTCAAAATTTGAAAGGTTTGACCAAGATTTGACTTATGTGTATTTGACCTCGGATTGAAATTTTTATGATTTGGTTAGTTCCGTTAGGTGATTTGGGACTTAGGAGTGTGATCGGAATGCATTTTGGAAGTCCGTGGAAGGTTTAGGCTTGGATTGGCGAAATTGAGATTTCGGCGCTTTCCAGTTGATATGTGAGATTTTGATATAAAGGTCAGAATAAAATTCCGAGAGTTGCAGTAGCTTCGTTGTGTCATTTGAGATGTGTGTGCAAAATTTCAGGTCATTCGGACAAGATTTGATAGACCTTTTAATCGAAAACATAATTTAAGAGTTCTTGGAGTTCTTAGGCTTGAATCCTATGTTAAATTGGTGATTTGATGTTGTTGTAAGCGTTCCGAAGTGTTGAACAAGTTTGAACGATGTCATGGGATGTGTTGGTACAATTAGTTTGAAGTTTCGGGGGTCCCGGGTAGGTTCCGGGATGTTTTAGCCGAAAATCATAGTTGTAGCAGGTGTAGGAGGGTTGCAGGCCCCGGAACTCACCCACGCGGTCCACACAAAAATAAGTGCACATAAGTCACTCGGATTTTGGCGATTTTTCGAAGGTTTTTCAAGAAATTCATCGGGGTAAGTGATTCTAACTCAGATTTGGCTAGAGTACATGAATCTATCATTGAATTCATCACTTAATCCGTGATTTGGAATGGAATTTGGGAAGAAAATGGTGAAACCTTTCAAAAATGTAAAATGATGATTTGAAGGACCAAATGGTATCAGAATTGGATAATTTTTATATGGTTAGACTCGTGAGAGCATAAGGATTCTAGTTTTGTAAATTTTGTCAAATTTCGAGACGTGGGCCCAGGGCTCGGATTTTGGTAATTTCGGGAATCGTGCCCTTTATTGATTGTTTTCGCTTGGGCTTTGTTCCCTTAGCATATTGTGACGTATTCGTTCTGATTTTGGATAGATTCGACGCACGTGGAGGCCGATTTGAGGGGCAAAGGCGTCGCGAGCTAGAAATTTCGCCGGTTCGAGGTGAGTAATGATTGTAAATGATATCTTGAGGGTTTGAAACCCCGGATTTGCACATCGTAGTGCTGTATTGAGGTGAGACACGCGCTGGATGATGAGCGTGGGGTCTTTTACTATTGGGGATTGTGACTTGGTCCGTCCGATTGATGACTTTACCGCGTATTTAACTGAAAACTAATTGTTACCATCATTATTTGGGTTGAATGCCATCTTTGGGCCTAGTGCCAGCTATTTGAACCCTTCGGGGATTGTTGTTTGATAATTCCTCACTATTTGATTATATAGTTGAACTCAGTCATGTTATTTTCTACTGTTTTCAAAACTCAGCCATGTTTACTCTGCTTTAACACTTAAAATGGTATTTTAAATAATATTTTGGGCTGAGCATCATGTTTACTGTTGCTCGAGGGGCTTATGTGAATTTTGACTGAGTAAGGCCGAGGGCCTGTGTTGTGAGGATACTCTTGGATCGTGTTGCACGCCACAACAGTGAGATACTGATTTATATGAGGCCGAGGGCCTAGATTTGATGTCACGAGATGGATTGATATTGCGCTTGGGCCGTAAGGGGCCCCTCTCGGAGTCTGTACACCCCCAGTGAGCGCCGTCGATGATAAATGGATCGGGCAACACGCCGCAGCGATATATGGATTGGGCTGCACGTTGCAGCAGTGCTGGCACTATTCTATGTGTTTACTTTATTTCATTTGTCTGCCATCTGTTGTTGTGCTACTTCATGTGATATCTATCTGATTGCCTAGAATTATCTGTTAATTGAGTGTTGCGCCCGAGGGGCGGATTTCCGTGCTTATCTGCACTATTTGTTTTGCATTTAGTTGCGTAACTGTTGAGAAAGCCATTTTCAAAAGAGTTTTAAACTGAGCTAAGATATTTCTAAAGATTTCACAGCTTCACTATTTTCTCAAAGGGTTTTTCACTGCCTCTCTACAGCATGTTGGTTGCTTTACGTGATTTCTACTGCTCAGTTGTTATGTACCTTTATTACTAACTGAGCTGGAGTACTCACTTTACTCCCTGCACCTTGTGTGCAGATGCAGGTATTTATACACCCGGTAGCGGGTTTTGAGCCGATCGGAGGCTAAGTTATCGGAGTTTAGCAAGGTGACCGCCAGCATTCACGGCACCACATTTCTTCCTTTTGTTTATCAGTCCTGTTTTGTATAATTCAGACCGTGTAGTTGTATTTATACTCTAATAGATGCTCGTGACTTGTGACACCCCGGTTTAGGCTGTGTCGGGATGGTTTCCACTGTTATTATCGTTAAATTCCGAATTTTATGGATATTATATCATGTATTATTACTGTTTATGATAATTAACTGCTTAAAGAGGTGTTCCGTTTTGTTTGGTCTGGCTGGCCTTGTCTTCACGAGAGGCGTCATCACGACCGGATTCGGGAATTGGGTCGTGACAGGTACGCAAACAATTAGACATACAGTGAATCTTTTTTATTTCGCCCGCCAGTTCTCGGGCATGACTTGCCCCGTGTGGTGTATTATGACTTACGTAAATCATTGGTGTTGGGTTTCAGGTTAATCAGAATGAATTTGGAAGAACAGTCTCAGTTGAAAGCTTAAAATTTGAAAGGTTTGACCAAAATTTGACTTACGTGTATTTGATCTCGGATGTGAATTTTTATGATTTGGTTAGCTCCGTTAGGTGATTTGGGACTTAGGAGCATGATCGGAATGCATTTTGGAAGTCCGTGGAAGGTTTAGGCTTGGATTGGCGAAATTGAGATTTCGGCACTTTCCGGTCGATAGGTGAGATTTTGATATAGGGGTCGGAATAGAATTCCGAGAATTCCAGTAGTTTCGTTGTGTCATTTGGGATGTGCGTGCAAAATTTTAGGTCATTCGGACGAGATTTGATAGACTTTTTGATCAAACGCATAATTTAAGAGTTCTTGGAGTTCTTAGGCTTGAATCCGAAGTTGATTTTGTGTTTTCATGTTGTTCGGAGTGATTCGAAAACTCGACTAGGTGTTAATGATGTTATGGGAGGTGTTGGTGTGTTTGGGTTGAGGTCTTATGGCTTCGGGTGTGTTTCGGGTGAGTTTTGAGTGAGTACGAACATTTCGGAACTTAGAAAATGGATGGGGCAGAATATTTAGTGCTAGCCGCGGTAGAATTAGCACTGGGCGCGCTGGCTTAGTGCTGGGCACGTAAAAGTGACCGCGGCCAAGGTCATGAAGATCTGCAGATCATCAGTCCAACTTCTTAAGCTCATATCTTTTGATCCACAAGGAATTATGAGATAATTCAAATACGAAAGTTGTAGCCCTTCGTGTCTAGTTTCCAGAAAGGTAAAGATATCGCAATTTGGACATCAGTAGAAAAGGTTATGGAAAAAATACTAAAGACTGTCACTGCAGAGGAAGGCCTGTACGACCGCAGTTGTGTTTGCGTGGACCGCACTGGCTTGCGCGGACCGCAGTCGATTTGGTGCGGCCTGCGGAGGCTGAAACCTGAGGGGATACGAGGTTTTGGGTTTTATTTAATATTTTGACTTAGAGAGCCCGGATTTTGGCGATTTTTCAAAGGTTTTTCAAGAAATTCATCGGGGTAAGTGATTTTAACTCAGATTTGGCTAGAATACATGAATCGATCACTGAATTCATCATTTAATACGTGATTTGGGAAGAAAATTGTGAAACCTTTCAAAAATGTAAAATGATGATTTGAAGGACCAAATGGTATCGGAATTGGATAATTTTGGTATGATTAGACTTGTGAGGGTATGAGGATTCTAAAAATGTAAATTTTACCCGATTCCGAGACATGGGCCCGGGGCTCGGGATTTGTTAATTTTGGGATTTTTCATATTTTTCGAATGTTTTTGCTTGGGCTTTGTTCCCTTAGAATATTATGACGCATTCGTTCTGATTTTGGGTAGATTCGACGCGCTTGGAGGCCAATTCGAGGGGTAAAGGCATCACGAGCTAGAGAATTATCCAGTTCGAGGTGAGTAATGGTTGTAAATGATGTCCTGAGGGTTTGAAACCCCAGATTGCACATCGTAGTGCTATATTGAGGCAAGATACGCTGGATGATGAGCGTGGAGTCTTTCACTACTGGGGATTTTTACTTGGTCCATCCTGATTGATGATTTTACTGAATATTTGAATGAAATTCATTTGTTATCATCATTATTTGGGCTGATTGCCATATTTGGGCTGATTGCCAACTATTTGAACCCTTCGGGGATTTTTATCACTATTTCCTCACTGCTTGACTTATAATTTGAACTCAGTCCTGTTGATATCTACTGTTTTACAAGCTCAGCCATTTTTACTCAGATTTGAAACTAAAATGATATTTCTACATTACGTTTTGGGCTGAGAACTACTGTTTTACTAATGCCCAAGGAGCTTATGATGATTTCCGGACTGAGTGAGGCCGAGGGCCATATGTTAGGATATGCTGAGTGATATGAGGCCGAGGGCCTGAGTTACTATTTATGCCATGCGGTGGCTTGAGTGATGTAAGGCCAAGGGCCTGAGATACTTTATATGCCACGTGGTGGCTTGAGTGATGTGAGGATATGCTGAGTGATGATGCCACGAGGTGGCTTGATATAGCGCTTGGGCCGTAAGGGGCCCCTCTGAAGTCTGCACACCCACAGTGAGCGCGGGTACCCATTGTTCTGAGTGATTGATGCTATGCCCGAGGGGCTGATATGAGTGATTATGAGGTAGCCCGAGGGGCTGATACTATTCTGAGAGTGAGCCCGAGGGGCTGATACTGTTTTGAGTGATTGATACTAAGCCTGAGAGGCTGATACTGTACTGAGAGTGAGCCCGAGGGGCTGATACTATGCTGAGCGATTGATACTGTGCCCGAGGAGCGGATTTCTACATGTTATTTACCTGTTAAATTACCGGTTTTACTTGTTTTAAAAGAAATATCATTTGATTTCTTCACTGATTTACTGCTTTAAGTGATTTTACTGCTTGATATGGAATTGCTTTGTGCCTTTACGTGTTTTCATACTTTTTGCCATTATTTATAATTATTACTCACTGAGTCGGAGTACTCACATTACTCCCTGCACCTTGTGTGCAAATTCAGGTATGTTTTGGCTGATCGGAGGCAGAGTCATCAGAGTTTAGCAAGGTAGCTGCCGGCGTTCGCAGCACTACTTTTCTCTCTCCTCATTTAATTAGTCTGTATTTGTACACTCCAGGCTTTCAGTTGTATTTATACCCGAGTAGATGCTCGTGACTTGTGACACCCCGGTTAGGGCTGTGTCGGGATGGTTCTTGCGGTTATTATCGTTAAATTCCGCAATTTATGAGTACTATATTATATGTTATTACTGTTTATGATGATTAACTATTTAAAGAAGGTGTTCCATTTTGGTCTGGCTGGCCTTGTCTTCACTAGAGGCGTCGTCACGACCAGGTTCGGGGATTGGATCGTGACAAATCCTATCAAAGCCTAGGTTACATAGGTCTCACGAGTCATGAGCAGGTTTAGTAGAGTCTCGCGAATCGGTACAGAGACGTCTGTATTTATCCTCGAGAGGCTGCAGAACCTTTAGGAAAACTTCATATTCTTGAATTCTTATCATGCGTCCTTGATTCAGCTTGAAAAATAACTCTTGAAATTCCTTCCACATGTTCATATGCGCGCATGAGCGCTCAGTATCATATGTACATCGATGGCTTGTGATTCCCTGATCGAGGGGCAAGGTATGATCTCTGTGAGTTTGATGTTGGGCAGTCTAGAGGACTTGAGGCCGGATCTTTGCCTATGTCTTGAGCACTGAGGTGTTGATTGTGTGAGCAAGTGTTTTGAACTTATATGTGCGGTATTGTCTCTATTAGTAGAAGTGATGGCTGACAACTATGCGATGAGTATGTTGGTACTGTGAGAGGTATCTATATGACTTGGAAGTGACGAGGAAAGTCTGATAGATGATAGATGAACTATTAAGTATTTGATTTCCATTATGGTTGGATGTGTAGACCCGAGTTATGGGCGCATGAAGAATCTTTTCATATCTCTTAGTTGGAGTGAAGTAAATTTCATGTTACGGTATGAGTTCAGACTCAGGAAAATTAAGTGAATGTGTAATGTGTATGACGGTGGAAGGTATACAGAAATGTTATATTGAGGTGAAGTAGGCGGGTTGTCTCCTGTGGTGTTCTGAGATTGTGTGATCCTTATGCTGTCTGTTAGAAGATCTCATTCACAAGTGAAACATATGTGTTGAAATTTAAATTTGGGTCACTTGATAGAGTGGGTTTAACTGTTACGAGAGTGAATGCGAGATTTACATAGAGTTAAAGTACCCGATGGTCGGTGTTTCAAGAGCTTATGAAGGACTGAGTCTAATCTCACTATGGTATTATGGAAGCAATAAAGTATACACGTTATAAGTTATGGTGCATGTTTTGATCTATGGCTTTGAGCCAAGTGGGGGAGTCCGCTATTGAATAGTTGATTGCATGGTTATGTGCTCTAATGGTTCCAGTTTGAGGCGTATTTATGAATCAGTTATGGCTCGAGTAAAGGAAATTTCAATAAAGGTTATGTTATGCCTTATGGGTGTACGAGAATCGGGGAATGACTTAAGTTATGGTTGGTAAGGAATGCTCGGTACATAGGGCAGGAAGTTGCTTGGTTATATCGAAATGAGGTCACATTCTGCAGTGTCGGAGCGCAAATGAAGCACAAGTTGTTTGGTTCGTTTAATCAATCTAACTACGATTTAAGTAGGGTGGATGCCTCTAGAGAATGGTCCTATTGTGTTCAAAATTTTGCATGTAACAATTGGATATTTTCAAGTTGTATATGTGGTTAGGAACTAAGTTTTCCTTGGAAGACGTCAAGACTTATGGTGTTTTCTATATTAATTGTGGGATTCTATGTACTAATATTAGGAGGTAATGGATTTAGATCCGCAGGAAGTTCTTCAGAGCGAAGTATTTCGAATTTAGTGCTTTTGGGAATATTTAAGAGAGAATATCAAGTTGAAAATGAATCAGAAGGAAATTTAGATAGATGGGGTAGCTTGATAGTAGGCTGGATCAGTATGGCAAGGATATGATTAGTTTCTTGGGTGTTACGGGGTAATGAGTTCCTACAGGTATTTCGTGGCAATGCTCTTAGGTTTTGATGTCTTACGTAGCTTGGTCGAGTTAGAAGATTTAGTCCTAGCAGGTCTGGTTTATGCAAAGGGAACTCGGAGAGTCCTTGATGGTTTCTACCTTGGTTGGAGATGTATATTTTCTATGGGCATGAGGAGCATGGGATGTATAGTGGTTCTTTGCTAGATGGGATCAATGGAAAGTTCTTGGCTAGTGGAATGCATAGTGGCTTGCGGTTCGGAAGGGATATGAAGTTCTCATGGGTATCCTAGAATGGTATGGGTTATGCAGTATGTTATAAATGATTGGGAAGTGTGTGCGTGAGGTTGCGGTTCAGTTTTGAATGGAAAGTCATATAATTCTTATGCAGCACGGGCAGTTTCAGATAATTAGAGGAACGAGTTTCAGATAATTAGAGGAACGAGCTTCAGATAATTAGAGGAAGTGTCTTCGGATGATTAAGGAAATGATATTGCTAATTTGGGGTGATTTGACGAGGGCATATGTTTCAGAAAGGGCTATGTGATTAAGTTAGTGATACATCGGTAGTATTGCGACATTTTTTGGTTAGAATGACTGTTGATACTCGTGTTTGCTTGGTGGCACAAAGGAATTCTAGATTATCTCTCGTGGAATGATTGAGTATTCAAGGTGTGGTATGCATTCAGTCGGTCGAATTGGAACCAGATATGTGGATTCATGGGCCATATGGAGTTGGAGACGGGAAGTTCTCATAATCAGGCTCTATGGAGGTTGTGAGTCATGTGTATCGACATTTTTTAGTGACTATCGGGATTTGGAGACCCGAGCGGATCTTTTGTTGCTTGGTATGTTAGATTTTGGATTTGATATTGGGTTCAGACTGGTTGTCTCCGTATTGTGTCATTCTGGACTATTGCACTAAGGAGACATTGTTGGCTATGCCATAAATGCCACGGATTAAGTAGCGAGGTCCGTAGGATTATGCCCTAGTGGAGTGGTTTTATATTTCGAAGGCCCAGTGGACGGCTGGGAAGGATTGTCTTCCTTATTTGGGCTTTCGTGATGGATGTTAGTGTAGAGGATCCTACCATTAATTTAGTTCCGGTGGTAAGGGACCTTTTGGATATGTTTCTTGTGGCTGGGCATGTCGTCGGGCAAGGTTGTTGATTTTGGTATTGATTTGATGCTGGGCACTATATTGTATGGCACCAGCATAGTTAAAGGAGTTGAAGAGCAACTCCAGGATTTTATGATAAGGAGCTCGTTGCAGGTCAATGTGGATGCGTTTTTTAATTTGAGTCGGCTTGGTTGGCTCTAAATTGTACTGCTGATGGGTGTATTGATTCGATTGTTATTGAGCTTATTAGTAATCTGGGGAGATCCATGAGTTACCTTTCTGTGTTGCGAGATGTTATGATTTGTTGGTTAAAGGTACATATGGTGCGGTTCTATTGGGGTCTCGTAGTGGAAGTCGAGAGGGAAGAGTAATTGGGTGTTGCTCGGTGAATGGCGTATCAGTTATGTCCTTTCGGATTTGTATGGTGTATGTTATTTACTTCACCGTGAGTATGATGAACTGCTTTGGTTCCAGATATCAAATTGTGCGTGGTTGTCGATTTCGAGCTAGTGACTTAAGGTGGTTCATGTGGGGCAGTATTGGATAGGATCTCACATCGTAGCGAAGTTATGTGGAGGTATGACCTTGCATGTTAGACTCGTGTGTTTTGTTCCTATGATGTGAGACGGGTTCTCAACCTTGTGTTGTGGTGGTACTGGTGAGCTTGAGGTACAGCTCTTTCATTTGAGTCATTTTCATGATTTGAGTATGTTCGGACTGTTGCGTATTGATGCGTGTATTGTGCAAGCTGTGGTTTAGGCCTGTATGGATGTGTCATGTTACCAGAGTAATGTGTTGATTTAGAGGAAATCTTTGGGGATCATTAATAAATATGAACGGATGTGATTTTAGCATGTTGGAAGTATAGTATCGAGCTTCGGTTCGGAAATTTGTTGTGGTATTTGCCAAGGAAGAAGTGGCTTCATGAATGGTTAATCTGGAAAATGGTTACAGCTTACCGCGTGTCTTAGTGATCATTGGAAGTATATGAAAGTGTTGGGATAAGACTCTAGTTGATAAGAGTTTTTCTATCAGTATGCGGATGTTGTGTGCAGCTGCTGTGGTTAGAAGTTATCACTACAAGTGTTGAGTTATGTGGTATATCATGTGATTGCACCGAAGATATCATATATGGTTTGTTACAGCTTGTTCGAACTTATTCACAGTATAAATGTGAAATTCTGATTGTGTCGATGATTTAAGAAGAGGAAATGTGGTTCCATAGTTCATGGACTAGGATGGATTGTGAAATTTCCGTTATATTGTGTTATCGAACCTATGCGAGATAGGGTGAAGTGGGATCACCCCTGGGCATGTGCATGGTGAAGTTATTCAACAATTTGTTGGCTTATGGAATAGCTCTTGGCACGTTAGAGGACGAACGTATGTTTAAGTGGTGGAGGATGTAATGACCCGACCGGTCGCTTTGAGCTTTTGCATTTCGCCCGCCTGTTCTCGGGCATGACTTGCCCCGTATGGTGTATTATGACTTATGTAAATCGTTGGTGTTGGGTTTCAGGTTAATCAGAATGAATTTGGAAGAATAGTCTTAGTTGAAAGCTTAAAATTTGAAAGGTTTGACCAAAATTTGACTTATGTGTATTTGATCTCTGATGGGAATTTTTATGATTTGGTTAGCTCCGTTAGGTGATTTGGGACTTAAGAGCGTGATCGGAATGCATTTTGGAAGTCCGTGGAAGGTTTAGGCTTGGATTGGCAAAATTGAGATTTCGGCGCTTTCCGGTCGATAGGTGTGATTTTGATATAGGGGTCGGAATGGAATTCCGAGAGTTCCAGTAGTTTCGTTGTGTCATTTGGGATGTGCGTGCAAACTTGCAGGTCATTCGGACGAGATTTGATAGACTTTTTGATCAAAAGCATAATTTAAGAGTTCTTGGAGTTCTTAGGCTTGAATCCGAAGTTGATTTTGTGTTTCGATGTTGTTCGGAGTAATTTGAAAACTCGACTAGGTGTTAATGATGTTATGGGAGGTGTTGGTGTGTTTGGGTTGAGGTCTGATGGCTCCGGGTGTGTTTCGGGTGAGTTTTGAGCGAGTACGGACATTTCGGAACTTAGAAAATGGATGGGGGCAGAACTTTTAGTGTTGTCCACGGTAGAATTAGCGTTGGGCGCGCTGGCTTAGTGCTGGGCACGCTGGCTTCACTGGGCGCGCTGGCTTAGTGCTGGGCGCGTAAAAGTGACCGCGGCCGCATGAAGATTTTCAGATCTTCGGTCCAACTTCGGATGCTCACATCTTTTGATCCGCAAGGAATGTTGAGATGATTCAAATACAAAAGTTGTAGCCCTTCGTGTCTAGTTTCCAGAAAGGTAAAGATATCGCAATTTGGACATCAGTAGAAAAGGTTATGGCAAAAATACTAAAGACTGTCACTGCAGAGGAAGGCCTGTACGACCGCAGTTGTGTTTGCGTGGACCGCACTGGCTTGCGCGGACCGCAGTCGATTTGGTGCGGCCTGCGGAGGCTGAAACTTGAGGGGATACGAGGTTTTGGGTTTTATTTAATATTTTGACTTAGAGAGCCCGGATTTTGGCGATTTTTCAAAGGTTTTTCAAGAAATTCATCGGGGTAAGTGATTTTAACTCAGATTTGGCTAGAATACATGAATCTATCACTGAATTCATCATTTAATTCGTGATTTGGGAAGAAAATTGTGAAACCTTTCAAAAATGTAAAATGATGATTTGAAGGACCAAATGGTATCGGAATTGGATAATTTTGGTATGGTTAGACTTGTGAGGGTATGAGGATTCTAAAAATGTAAATTTTACCCGATTCCGAGACGTGGGCGTGGGGCTCGGGATTTGCTAATTTCTGGATTTTTGATATTTTTCGAATGTTTTCTCTTGGGCTTTGTTCCCTTAGAATATTGTGACGCATTCGTTTTGATTTTGGATAGATTCGACGCGCGTGGAGGCCAATTCGAGGGGTAAAGGCGTCGCGAGCTAGATAATTAGCCAGTTCGAGGTGAGTAATGGTTGTAAATGATGTCCTGAGGGTTTGAAACCCCAGATTGCACATCGTAGTGCTATATTGAGGCAAGATACACGCTGGATGATGAGCGTGGGGTCTTTCACTACTGGGGATTGTGACTTGCTTCATCCCGATTGATGATTATACTGAATATTTGAATGAAATTCATTTGTTATCATCATGATTTGGGCTGATTGTCATATTTGGGATTCGTGCCAACTATTTGAACCCTTCGGGGATTTTTATCACTGACTGCTTGACTTATTATTTGAACTCAGTACTGTTGATATCTACTGTTTTACAAGCTCAGCCATTTTTACTCAGATTTGAAACTAAAATGATATTTCTACATTATGTTTTGGGCTGAGAACTACTGTTTTACTAATGCCCAAGGGGCTTATGATGATTTCCGGACTGAGTGAGGTCGAGGGCCATATGTGAGGATATGCTGAGGATATGAGGTCGAGGGCCTGAGTTACTATTTATGTCACGCGGTGGCTTGAGTGATGTGAGGCCAAGGGCCTAAGATACTTTATATGCTACACGGTGGCTTTAGTTATGTGAGGATATGCTGAGTGATGATGCCACGAGGTGGCTTGATATAGCGCTTGGGCCGTAAGGGGCCCCTCCGGAGTCTACACACCCACAGTGAGCGTGGGTACCCATTGTTCTGAGTGATTGATGTTATGCCCGAGGGGCTGATATGAGTGATTGTGAGGTAGCCCGAGGGGCTGATACTATTCTGGGAGTGAGCCCGAGGGGCTGATATGAGTGATTGTGAGGTAGCTCGAGGGGCTGATACTATTCTGGGAGTGGCTAACCATTATTTTGAGTGATTGATACTGAGCCCGAGGGGCTGATACTGTACTGAGAGTGAGCCCGAGGGGCTGATACTATGCTGAGCGATTGATACTGTGCCCGAGGAGCGGATTTCTACTTGTTATTTACCTGTTAAATTACCAGTTTTACTTGTTTTAAAAGGAATATCATTTGATTTCTTCACTGATTTACTGCTTTAAGTGATTTTACTGCTTGATATGGAATTGCTTTGTGCCTTTACGTGTTTTCATACTTTCAACCATTATTTATAATTATTACTCACTGATTCGGAGTACTCACATTACTCTCTACACCTTGTGTGCAGATTCAGGTATGTTTTGGCTGATCGGAGGCAGAGTCATCAGAGTTTAGCAAGGTAGCTGCCGGCGTTCGCAGCACTGCTTTTCTCTTTCCTCATTTAATTAGTCTGTATTTGTATACTCCAGGCTTTCAGTTGTATTTATACCATAGTAGATGCTCGTGACTTGTGACACCCCAGTTAGGACTGTGTCGGGATGGTTCTTGTGGTTATTATCGTTAAATTCTGCAATTTATGAGTACTATATTATATGTTATTACTATTTATGATGATTAACTGTTTAAAGAAGGTGTTCCGTTTTGGTCTGGCTAGCCTTGTCTTCATAATAGGCGCCGTGACGACCGGGTTCGGGGATTGGGTCGTGACAAATCCTTTTCTTGTTGTATTTGAATATTAATTCTTTCTATTTCAAGAAGAAAATCTTCTGTATTTAAAATATATGGTTCAAATAAATTTAGTTGCGATTCTAACGTTTCTCTATATTCTATGCTATTTGTAACAATCTCACGACTAATATATATTAGATGGTGATGGTAATTGATGTATTTAGCAAAAATAAGTTGTTTAATAAACTGTTTGGTCCGAAAATCTTCTTGCTATGATATCAATATAAGAGAGGGTATAGAGTTAAAGTCATCTAAAAAGTTAGGGTTAAATATAAGAGGGGGTATAAAGTTAAAGTTGTCTAAAAAGTTAGGGTTAAAAATTAAAATCGTCTTCTTAGATGGTATAGATAATATGATTGATGGTATGATAATATTAACAATATCAAATGCAGTTGTTTTCTATATATATTTGAACATATACTACTATTGTATTGTAGATATATAAAATGTACGGCCAAATCTACTATCGAATAAAATCCGGTTTCTATGTCTAATATAAATTCTTCAAAACTTTGAGTAAGGCTCCTAGCAAAGCTTTCTGGATTCGTATAGTTATTATGATTATTGGACATTAACAATAAAATTATATTTTGCGATTAAACTCTTATGTTGTGAAAATCCTACTCGGTACTCTCTCTCTCTTATTCTATAGACTTGTATAGTTACCATATTATCTAAATTATGAACTGAGATTACCCCTTTACTACTCTTTTGTTTTTCTTTGTTCATCTCTTCTTCTCAATCTTTTAAAGATTTTAACACCTTCCTTAACTCTTATTTCTTTAACCTTACCCCGGCCATGGTTAATCACTTATACCCTTCTTAATTGTCTTTGGGTTTTACTTAACCAGTTTTTCCTAGGAATTTACAAGTTAATCCATCATAATTGT
This sequence comes from Nicotiana tabacum, assembly GCF_000715075.1. Lineage (NCBI taxonomy): Eukaryota > Viridiplantae > Streptophyta > Magnoliopsida > Solanales > Solanaceae > Nicotiana > Nicotiana tabacum. The sequence goes on from NC_134087.1 coordinate 200,911,235, forward strand.
TAAGAAATTGGGAAGCTAACCATATACTAAGAGTGATATCTAATAATCGATCATATGAACATGAAACATAAAACCATACAGAATAACAAAAAAAAAATTAAAATAAATAGTGGTAATATCTAGCAGAAACATAATTTAGATAAAGATGAGTAACTTACATGCTTATATGGTAACTATACAAGTCTACAGAATAAGAGAGAAAGAGAGTACCGAGTAGGATTTTCACAACATAAGAGTTTAATTGCAAAAACTAATTTTATTATTAATGTCCAATAATCGTAATAACTATACAAATCCAGAAAGCTTTGCTAGGAGCCTAACTCAAAATTTGGAAGAATTTATATTAGACATAGCAACCGGATTTTATTCGATAGTAGATTTGGCCGTACATTTTATATATCTACAATACAATAGTAGTATCTATTCAGATATATATAGAAAATAACTGCATTTGATATTGTTAATATTATCATACCATCAATCATAATATCTATACCATCTAAGAAGACGATTTTAATCATATCATCTATACCATCTCAGAAGACGATTTTAATTTTATCATCTATACCATCTAAGAAGACAATTTTAATTTCTAACCCTAAATTTTTAGACAACTTTAACTCTATACCCCCTCTTATATTTAACCCTAACTTTTTAGATGACTTTAACTCTATACCCCCTCTTATATTGGTATCAGAGCAAGAAGATTTTCGGACCAAATAGTTTATGAAACAACTTATTTTTGCTAATGTGACGACCTGACCCGTCGTCATGTGAGTTCCCGCCCCATTTCCCCCATTTTATGCTTCTTCATGTTTCGTTGTCGGTATTCGGTGTGTTAGAGTTAAATCGGATTGGTTTTGATAGGAAATGAGACACTTAGTCTCTTTAAGGGAAGCTTGTTTTGGAAAAGTCAACCGGGTGTTGACTATTGAGTTAGAGGGCTCGGATGTTATTTTCGGTGATTCGGTTAGCTTCGGGGGGATGATATGTGGCTTACGAGTGTGATCAAAATTGATTTTGGAGGTCCAGAGTAGAATTAGGCTTGAATTGGCGAAGTTAGTATTTTGGTGATTTCCAGTTGATAGGTAAGATTTTGATCCGAGAGTCGGAATGGAATTCCGAGTGTTGCAGTGGCTTTGTTAGGTGATTTTGGATGTGTGTGCAAAATTTCAGATCATTCGGAGGTGTTTTGGTTGATTTTTGATCAAATGTGTGTTTTAGAAGTTTTAAAAGAACTTAGGCTTGAATTCGATGTAATTCGATGATTTTAGTGTTAGTTGAGGTGTTTTGATGATTGGAGCAAGTTTGGATGATGTTTTAAGATATGTTGGTGCATTTGGTTGAGGTCCCGGGGGCCTCAGGGCGATTTCGGATGGTTAACGGGAAGTTTGGAGTTGTAAAATGCAGCAGAAAAATTGCAGAGTATTTTTGTTCTATGCGATCGCAGAGGGTGTCATGCGATCACATAGAAGGAATTCGAGGGGCTGCTTGGTTGTGCTATGCGATCCCGGTGGAAGGCATGCGATCGCACAGGGTAAAAACCTTGTGCTATGCAATCGCAGAGAGGCCTATGTAATCGCATAGGGCTAAATCTGGGGGCAGAATAATTGTGCTATGCGATCGCATGGGCTCTAATGCGATCGCATAGAAGGAGCTACAGTGATCTGGGCAGAATGTTAAAACATATCATCCGCGAACCCAACCCATTTTTCCTCCATTTTTGAGCAACCTTGAGAACTTTTAGACGGGAATTGAAGGAGTTTTGACGCGAAGTGATTGGAGGTAAGTCCTATGAACTAAATACATGATTATATTGTGAAATCACCTTTGAAATTCATGAAAATATAACCAAATTGTAAGAAATTAGGACGTGAAATTGAAATTCTAAATTTGGGATTTGAGGGGTCATTTGTGGTCCGATTTGAGAGATTTTTTTATGTATAGACTCGTGGCGAGATAAGGAACCCGATGACGTAAAAATTTCTGAGTTTCGAGATGTGGTCCCGGGGCTCGGGTTTTTGCCAACTTCGTGACTCTTGATATTTTTCGATTGTTTTCGATTGGGTATTGTTCCCTTAACATATTGTGGTGTATTCCTTCTGATTTTGGTTAGATTCGACGCGTGTGGAGGCCGATTTGAGGGGCAAAGGCGTCGCGAGCTAGAGAATTAGCCAGTTCGAGGTGAGTAAATGGTTGTAAATGATGTCCTGAGGGTTTGAAACTCCGGATTTGCACATCGTAGTGCTATATTAAGGCAAGATACGCACTGGATGATGAGCGTGGGGTCTTCCACTACTGAGGATTGTGACTTGGTCCATCCTAATTGATGATTTTACCGAATATTTGACTGAAATTCATTTGTTATCATCATGACTTGGGCTGATTGCCATATTTGGGCTTCATGCCAATTATTTGAACCCTTCGGGGAGTTTTATCACTATTTCCTCACTGCTTGACTTTTTATTTGAACTCAGTCCTGTTGATATCTACTGTTTTACAAACTCAGCCATTTTTACTCAGATTTGAAACTTTAATGATATTTCTACATCATGTTTTGGGCTGAGAACTACTGTTTTACTAATGTCCAAGGGGCTTGTGATGATTTTTGGACTGAGTGAGGCCAAGGGCCATATGTGAGGATATGCTGAGTGATATGAGGCCGGGGGCCTGAGATACTTTATCTGCCACGAGGTAGCTTGAGTGATGTGAGGCCGAGTGCCGAGTGATGATGCCACGAGGTGTCTTGATATAGCGCTTGGGCCGTAAGGAGCCCCTCCGGAGTCTGCACACCCATAGTGAGCGCGGGTACCCATTATGCTGAGCGATTGATACTATCCCCGAGGGGCTGATATGAGTGATTGTGAGGTAGCCCGCGGGGTTGATACTGTTCTGATTGATTGATTCTGAGTCCGAGGGGCTGATACTATACTGAGAGTGAGCCCGATGGGTTGATACTATGCTGAACGATTGATACTGTACCCGAGGGACAGATTTCTACATGTTATTTACCTGTTAATTTACCGGTTTTACTTGTTTTAAAAGGAATATCATTTGATTTCTTCACTGACTTACTGCTTTAAGTGATTTTTACTGCTTGATATGGAATTGCTTTGTGCCTTCATGTGTTTTCATACTTTCAACCATTATTTATAGGTATTACTTACTGAGTCGGAGTACTCACATTACTCCCTGCACCGTGTGTGCAGATTCAGGTATAGCAGAGTCTGCACCTGAGCGCTGATTCTGTCCAGACTAGGCAGTGATTTGGAGTTACGAGGTAGTTGTTGATGCCCACAGCCCCTTGTCTCTCTTATCCTCCATCATTTATGTTTCTTCAGACTATTGTATCGGATTCCGTACTTGTAGACCTATAGCAGATTCAGTAGTAGCTCATGACTTGTGACACCCCAGTTTGGGTTGTGTCGGGATGGTTCATGTTGTTATTATCATTAAATTCCGCAACTTATGAATATTATATTATATGTTATTACTGTTATGATGATTAATTGTTTAAAAGGGGTGTTCTGTTTCGGTCTGGCTGGCCTTGTTTTCACGAGAGGCGCCATCACCAAACAGTTTATGAAACAACTTATTTTTGCTAAATACATCAGTTACCATCACCATCTAATATATATTAGTCGTGAGATTATTAAAAATAGCATAGAATATAGAGAAACGTTAGAATCGCAACTAAGTTTCTTTAAACCAGATATTATAAATACAGAAGTGTCACGACCCAATTCCCGAACCTGGTCGTGATGGCGCCTCTCATGAAGACAAGGCCAGCCATTCAACCCAATTCATCCTTTTAAGATAATTAATTAACACAATTATAGTATAAACATGGTTTAATAATATCCAATAGCGGAAAGTATAGATAAAATACGGAAATCCAACTCAACTCAGCCCTAACCGGGGTGTCACAAGTCATGAGCTACTACAGAGTTTACTAAAATTCTACAAGGTATGGAATTAGGAACGACATCTGAAGATATCATAAATACAGAAGATAAGGGAGAAAACGGGTCCGCGAACGCCATGCAGCTACCTCAATTAATCCGATGAAAACTGAACAGCAGAAAACTCGCTCTATGCCTCAGGAATACCTGTACCTGCACACATGGTGCAGGGAGTAATGTGAGTACTCCAACCCAGTGAGTAATAAATATAAATAATAACTGAGGGTAAGAAAAAACGTTAAGGCACACAACACTCTATACAGAAGCAGTGAAATTATTTAAAATAACAATTCAGTGAAACATCATGTGAAATTTCTTTAAAACCAGTAAAAACAGGTAATTTGGTAGTAAAATGATGAGTAGAAATCTACCTCTGGGGCTCAATATCAAAACAACGAGTAGAAATCTGCCCCTCGGGCTCAGTATCAAAATAATAAGTAGAAATCTGCCCCCCGAGCTTAGTATCAAAATAATAAGTAGAAATTTGCCCCTCGGGCTTAGTATCTCAGAATAGTATCAGCCCCTCGGGCTCAGTATCTCAGAACAGTGTCAGCCCCTCGGGCTCAGTATCTCAGAAAAGTATCAGCCCCTCGATCTCAGTATCTCAGAACAGTATCAGCCTCTCAGGCTCAGAACAGTATGAAGCAACCAGTCAATGAAATAAGAGCACATATTTATTATGGCGGATAATGCAGATGAGGAATAAATGCATGAGTGCAATGCAATGCATATGACGGTACCCTCTGGTACCCACTGCGGCGTGCAGCCCGAGCCATCCATATTTATTTATCGTCGACGGCACTCACTAGGGGTGTGTCCAGACTCCGGAGGGGCTCCTACAGCCCAAGCGCAATAACAAGCCATCTCATGGCATCAATCAAGTCCTGGTCGGTCATTGTTACCTGACCAATTTATATCACACAGTGCCATTGTTACCACTGTTTCAAGTCACATCATACAGTGTCATTGTTACCACTATTTCAAATCACTGCTGCGGCGCGCAGCCCGATCCATGCTCAGTCCAGAAATCATAATAAGCCCCTTGGGCATTTGTAAAACAGTAGTTCTCAGCCCGAAATATCATTTAGAAATATCATTTAAGTTTTCAAATCTTAGAAAGATGGCTGAGTTTGCAAAACAGTATTTAAAACCTTGGACTGAGATCAAATGATATGCATGTATGCGAAAATAGTGATGTCAATCCCTGAAGGATTCAAATAATTGGCAAGAAGCCCAAATGTAACAATTAAATCCAAGTAGAAAACACGGTAAAAACATCTCTCGGGACGGACTAAGTCATAATCCCCAATGGTGCTCTACCCCACGCCCGTTATTCGGCATGCAAGTCACCTCAATATAGCGTTACGATGTGAAATTTCGGGGGTTCAAACCCTTAGGACATCATTTACATCAATTACTCACCTCAAACCGGCTACTTCTTTAGCTCGCGACGCCTTTGCCCCTCGAATTGGCCTCCACGTGCGTCGAATCTGCCCAAAATCACAACGAATATGTCGCATTATGCTAAAGGGACAATACCCAATCGAAAGCAATCGAAAAATATCAAAATTCACGAATTTGACAAAACCCGAGTCCCGGGCCCACGTCTCAAAACTCAGAAATTTTTATACCAAGATGTTCTTCGTCCTCTCACGAGTCCAAACATATAAAGAACACAAAAATCAGAGCTCGTTTGACCCTTCAAATCGACCCTAGAAAATCTCAAAAGCACAAGCCCTAAAACCCCACTTTTCTACTGATTTTCATGTTCTATTTCACATATAATCTTGTATTTAACTTGGAAATAAGTAGAAATAACTCACATTTGATGCTTTATAAAATCCCCCCTTGAAATTCTCTCCAAAATCATCCAAGCCAAATGAAAGAAATGAAAGAAATAAGCCAAATTCGTGTTTAAAGAAACTGCTCCACCAGTCATCTTCTATGAGTCGGCTCCATGAAATTCTTTATATATCCCGAGATATGAGCTTCTAAAGTCGGCTCCATGAAATCCGAAAATTCTGGAGAAACTGCTCCACCAGTCATCTTCAATCGATCATAACATTCTCTACAGATATCCAAATTACGATTTCCTTATCTTTCTGGAAACTACACACGAAGGGCTACAACTATCGTTTTTGAATCATCTCAAAATTCCTTGTAGATCAAAAGATATATGCCTCCGAAGTACGCTCCACGACTGCACATTTGCTGTCCAAAGACAGCTTAGCAGCAGAAATTGCAGCAGCTTTTTCTTTTCTTTTTGGGTCCGAATTCCATTCCGTTAACCTTCCGAAATCCACCCGAGGCCCTCGGGACCTTAACCAATTATATCAACATGTCCCACAATATCATTCAAACTTGTCCCAACCTTCGGAACACCCAAAATAACATCAAAACATCAAATCATCATCGGATTCAAGCCTATGAATCTCAAGAACTTCCAAATTCCATTTTTGATCAAAAACCCAACCAAACCACGTCTGAATGACCTCAAATTTTTCAGACAAGTCCAAAATGATATAACGAAGCTACAACAACTCTTGGAATTCCATTCCGACCCTCGGATCAAAATCTCACTTATCAACCGGAATTCGCCAAAATACTAACTTTGTCAATTCAAGCTTAATTCTACACCGGTCATCACAAAAATATTCTGGACACACTCCTAAGTCCCAAATCACCTAACGAAGCTATCTGAACCATAATTCAATATCCGATTGACTTTTCCAACTTAAGCTTCCTTAAAAGAGACTAAGTGTCTCAAACCTTGCCAAAACTAGTCTGAATGACTTCAAATTTTGCACACAAGTCACATTCGACATTACGGACTTGCACCAAATTTTGGAATCTCATTCCGACCCCGATATCAAAATTTTCACTTCTAGTCGAATATTCTCAAAAACCTTCAAATTTCTATATTTAGCCAATGACTTCAAAATGACCTCCGGACATCCAAATTCACTTCCGATCGCGCTCCCAACTCCAGAATCACCATACAGAGCTATTCCTAGACTCGGAATCCCAAACAGACATCTATAACTCTAAAATGCCTTCCAACCCAAATTTATGAAATTCTTCTAAAATACTAACTTCCACAATATACGCCGAAATGCTCACGAGTTATCCAAAACCAAATCCGGACATACGCCCAAGTCCGAAATCATCAAACGAACATGATGTAACTTTCAGATCCCAATTCCGAGGTCGTTTACTTAAAATTCCAATCTTAGCCATTTTCTTCAACTTAAGTTTTCCGTAATGAAAAATTTCTTTCCAATTTGACTCCGAATTCCCGAAATTCAACTCTGACCATACGTACAAGTCAATATACCTGAAATGAAACTGTTCATGACTTCCAACTGCTGAACGACGCGCTAGAGCTCAAAACGACCGGTCAGGTCGTTACAAGAAGATTTTCTTCTTGAAATAGAAAGAATTAATATTCAAATACAACAAGAAAAGGATTATATCCAAACCACCAGGAATAAGATAAAACATATCCCATTAGGATAACATATATGTTGAGACAACATCTTTTAACTAAAGAAATAGCTTGTAACTATTGGATTTTAAGTAGGAACATACAAAGAAAAGGAGAATTAAAGAACATACTACGAAAGAATAAGGCTTTATTAATATCAACTTTAGAATTAGCTAAACAAATAAAAGAATCAGAGTTAAAAATAAACATAGAACCAAGTTATATAGTAAAACGTAGTATTAGCTTAGAAACCATATCAGCTTTAGAGTGGGAAATACAATATATAGAAGGGGAAATATATTTAGAAAATTAAGGAATAAAATTCTTTAAGAATCGAAACATTTGGATACCATTAGGTTAAAAATAGATAAATTAAAGAACTTAGAATATTAGATTTAAAAATATATCCAGAAAAGAAGTGTGAGCACGTGATTTTTGCTTCACGAAAACTACTCCAAAAGAAATCAAAAATAAAACAGATTTCATCTGTGTACAATTTTGAGATTTTGCGTGACATTTTGGTAATTATTTTTGTCCGTAAATGTTTACCCATGTTGTGATTAATTAAAAAATACAAAACATACGTGTTGCATGTGCACTCAAGATTTAATTGTACATTTTTGAATAAATTAAACCATGTTTTATTTTAAAAGAAAGAAAATCACAACAAATATGTATTTTGTTGTATTTTGTCATTTATGTGTGTTGTTGTGTAATTTATTTTTTTTAATTAAATGTTTGACCTCGTGATTTAATTGTTATTAAGGTTTAATTAACATTTTCGTAGGCTAATTTTGGTTTTACAAATTATTTTAGAATTTTATTGATTGTTAATTAAAAGTAGAAAAAGAAAAAGAGTTGAAAATAAAGAACACTCGGTTTGGGCCAAAAACTAAAATGAAAATAGGCCCAAACAAGTTGGCCCAATGTGTTAAACCGGTCCGTCTCCTTAGAGGTTCCCAAAGGGCACCGTTTCTGGCACAGTTGAGCGGGGCCGTTGATCTTAAATAGATCAACGACCCAGATCACATCTTTCTTACCCATTCCCAAACCCGACCCATTACCCGGTTCGAACCGACCCCCAGCTAAAACCAAACGACACCGTTCCCTATAAGTGTATTGATCTGGGCCATTGATCTCATCAGATCGAATGGCCCAAGATCAATTCCCTCCCCCATATAAAAACCCCAATCCCTCACCCCACACCCCCAAACCAACCCCCCCTCTCTCACTCCTTCGTCTTTCTCACACGTAGAGACAGGGTTCCCATGGAAACCCTAGCCGCCACCCCACCCCGTCGCCTGAAAGCCGGCGGCAACGGCGCCGCTGGCCATGAAACTAACACCCCTGAACCGCCATGATCCCCTCTCTCCAAATCCACACTCAGCTTACCTCGAATCTTCCCCGAACGTCTCGAATCTTCGTTTGAAGGTTCGAGCAAAACCTCGATCTATACCAACCAACCCCAGATTCACACCGGTCACTACCCTGGCCTCACTCGTGACCAAACCAAGCTTTGTTTGGTTAGAATCTAGGTGGAGACCCTCAAGCCCCAAATCAGACCGTATAGACCCTAGAACTCAAAGCCTTGGGGATCTGTCCAGTTTAAATGGAGGGTTGGGGTCTAATAGACCTTAATCGAGGTGTCCTTAGTTGAGAACACATCGATTAAGGTCCGTTCGACCTCAAATGGTCGAGTCCGACTCGAGCCTGGGTCGTTTTGTTTTTGAGCTTCCAAGGTAAGTTTTTCTTTCCTTTCTATCCTTGTTTAAGTTCTATTTGTGTTTGTCTGCATGTCTAGTTGATTTGTTAGGTTATTCTGTTATTTTTCTTTCAATTCTCCGTCTTCATAAGAACTTTTGTTTGGTCGACTCTTCTTCTGACCATTGTTAAATACGTGTGGTAAGATACGTACTCGATTTGATTAATATCGTCGAGTGGTTAATTTATGTAGGTTCCCTGTTTTGTGCAAAGCTGCTGAAATCATTTGGTGGCCTGTTTAGTCTTATTTGTTTATCGATTGATTGTTACATGTTATAGCTAGTATAGTCGATTGGATAAATGTCGTCGATTAATTTTACAGGTTTGAATGTTAATTCATACCGCTTCACCTTTGATCGAGCCATTGTTCGAATTTAGTTGTGAATTGGTTATAGCTGTAGCAATTAGGAGATAGTTAAAAACCAGTTTTGGTCAGTTGTTGAGTTCGAACTCTTGCAGATTTAAATTTCAAATTTCTAAAACCTAGGGTAATACAGTAATAATCAATGGATTCAGGGTAGTTTGGGGATTGAAAAGTTCACAAATTGGTTAGTTTAAGGGGACTGACAGTAGAGTACTGAAATGTCATTAAACTAATACAATTATTTATTAATGGTGGGGAACAAAACTTGATAGCATGGGGGTAATTGAATATTATAGGCTACCCATACCTTTTGGGCACAAAACACATGATAGGGGACTGTCAGGAGGATGGAAATTTCTGATTAGTTTTAAGGGGGTATGGGCAGAGTAAGAAGGGGGCCTGATGCTTTCCCTTTTGGCCTATAAATAGGTTCATTTAGAACAAGGTTAAGGGGGCTAGACATTAAGATTTCAGAGTTTGAAAAAGGCAAAAACTGTGCTGGCTTTTAATCTTGATAAGTTAGAGTATATCGAGTGGGAGACAGATTTTTTTTAATCTGAAAGTTCGGTATTAAGAGAAAAACTGGCTGGTTCTGATCCTCAAAGCCAGAGAAAAACAAGGGTGTTTAAGGCTAAGCTTTATATCAAAGAGCTTCAGCTTGTCTTTTCTTTGAGTGTTTGACAAATCAGAAACTACTGTTTCTTGCATCTGTCAATGTCTTGGTACTGTGGGATTTCAGCTTGGTATTTCCTAGTTTTCTATTGGTTGAGCACTGTTCCATTGGGTTACTACTTGGTTTACTGCTTTGTTTGCTGCTTGGGTTTAAAAATCTATCACTGATTTTTGTTGTTGTTGACTACTGGTTTCTGTTGTTACTATTGCTGTGAATGCTACTGCTGCACTGATCATTCCTTTTCTTCTTTTGGCTTTCCCAATACCAGGTACACCCAATACTAGGTACACAACTGATACACTGTCAATGTAAGCTGAAAGTTGAAACATGAATATAGAAATGAAGAGCTGAAGTTGCCTCTTTCGAATTTGCTTTAGTTGTATATTGAACATTAAGTTGTATATATAATAGTTCATGTCTTCTATTAGGATAATGAAGGTAGTTATCATGTATAATTAGACATCCACATATGGTAATTCAATGGCTCATTATCTGTGTATGCCGATAGCTAGAAAGGAAGTGATGGTGTAGTAAGCAATATCCTGATTATTTCAGTTGTGTCTGTTGAGTAGCATATCTTCCAAATGTACGTTAGGCACTAAACTGTCCATTGCTAGATAATCTCACCTCATTTAGCAGGCTGCCTCATTATAACTTGCAACAATACCGTTAGAGTAGATAGCACAGGTTTACATTTCAGCCCTATAAATGTCGAGCCTTAGTCGAGTGAACTAACCAGGACCCTATCGGAAGAGAAGTGGCCCAGGTACAATCAATACTGTGTGCGTTGGGCCTGGGCCCATAATATCCAAACGACTGCCCATATATGCGTTCATGTTTCGGATTTTGCGAATCATATTCGGAACCCAACTATAACTAACTCGTAAGCATGTAAATAAAGTTGGACCCTTTTCTTCTTTCATTTTTAGAGAAAAACTTAATAGAAAACATAGTCATTATAGGACGACCTTTAAAATAAAATGAGGCACGCCTCGCCAAATAAATTACAAATCGCGGGGGCCCTCAATAAACACATAACCATTGGTCAGACTTTGGAGTTGGCCGTTTTGTAAATTTTCACGGCCTTTTTCTAAAATAACAATACGTTAGTTTCTTTAGGATGCGTATTAATTAATCTTACCTTCTTAAATACGGGTGTGCATTTATGTGACCCAAATCCAAATCTCAACGGAGTCGAAATGTGTCTCTAATCACGGGTACATTGATTGTGACGTGGTTCGAGATGCGTGTCCACGACGTTGCGAATTCCTTAAAAAAATGATGAATGAGACGAGCCTCAACAAACAAGAATACTCAAAGTGCGGGGCCCTCAACGGATAGTTATTTCGAATGCATAGATTTAGAGACAGGTCGCATAGCAAAATTTACGGCTTTTCTCAAAATAACAACGCGCTAGTCTTTAGGCGCGTATTTAATAACGTTATTTTCCTAAACTCGGGTGCACATTTATGTGACCCAAATCCAAATCTCAACGAAGTCGGAACGTATCAAAAATTGCGGGTACATTTATGTGGCGCAATTCGAGATGCATTTTCACAACGTTGCAATTCTTTGAATAAAATAATGATAATGATAAAAGCGGTAAAAGAGTTATAATTTGCATATCAGTGCACAATTGTTAAAACCAGATAATCAAGCAGAATATGATAGTTGAGCGACCGTACTAGAACCACGGAACTTGGAAATGCCTAACACCTTCTCCCAGGTTAATAGAATTCCTTATCCGGATTTCTTGTTCGCGGACTGTTAACAGAGTCATTCTTTTCCTCGATTCGGGATTAAACTGGTGACTTGGGACACCCTAAATCTTTCAAGTGGCGACTCTAAAATAAAAAAACAAATCCCGTTTCGATTGTCCTTTAATTGGAAAAACTCCTTCGCCCCTTGCGGGGGCGGAAAAAGGAGGTGTGACAGCTCTGGCGACTCTGCTGGGGACTTGTAACCCAGAACCACTGGTTCAGGGTTAGAAATTCGAGCTTAGAATAATTGTTTTATTTGGCTTTGTTTATTATCTGATATTTTCATGTGATATGTGCTTCATGTGCAAAATGATGTGTGTTACCGCTTTGATATTATTTGACTATATATATAAACTGTGTTGAACCCTTCTCTTCTTACCTCCGGGGATGCTGCTCACTGGTTTGAGACTCCATATTCTGTTAGTGTCATACCCAAGTAGAAAGAGGCTCGGATAAGTTACGAAGCCAGACGATCTCGCAGGTCCCCGGTAAGTTGCCCCCTCCTCGGCTCGAGTTATCCGCTCGGGTAAGCCAGGTCTAGAACAAAACCCAGTTTTGAAACTTAGTAAAATAGGACTTCATGCCGGATCCCTAGTAGGAAACGTTTATTTGCATCACGTTGCATTTGACTTAGGGGGCTCAACACAGGGGTTGGGCCCGTCTAGGAAAAGCAACCTGAAACAAAAAAGACCATCCTGCTGCATCTTGTTTGTTGGCGCATTTAATTTGCTTCGAACTTGCATGTTGACCGGTTGGTGAAAACGGGAATTTTGAAAAATTGAGAGCTACTCATTTAAAAAAAAAAAAAACCGATGTCCAAGTAATGTGAGAACTCTACCAAAATTTTGATTTTTGAAGAAAGGAAATTGGATTCGTGATTTAATTAATTTTTCTTACCCGAACTACATCGGTTTGATTCTCACCGGATGTGAGATACGTAGGCAACCCTTATCAGGTCCAACTTCCCATTTTGCAAAAACAAATAGCCGAATGTTCCCTAAAGGGACGCCGGAAGGTTGTCTTTACATAAACAGCCACCTTCGGTCATTCTTCTTACCTTTTGGCCGGTTAAATCCCTACAGCCTTAAAATCTTCATCCCTGAAGAGCTGAAAGGCCGTGTTTGGAAAATCCGTCTTTCTTTTCTCAAAATTAGGGAAAATGGGAAAATTAGTTTTTGAGTCAAATAAAGATTTTGCTTTTTGTCTAAATAACCTTAATAAATGTGCAGAATGAGCACGAGTAGGAATTCATCTGGGGCCATTATAAACAGGATCCCTTTGGGCTTACGCATGTGGTGGAACGACTTAGAAGAATCAGGGCGAGATACAGTCAATATATACTTAGGAAACTTGGTTGGGTTACTGGACATTGATCCGCGAGGGGACATTATAAGGGCGTTAATTTCATTTTGGGACCCAGCACACAATGTATTTCATTTCTCAGACTTTGAGCTCACGCCGACACTAGAGGAACTGGCAGGGTACATCGGGTGTCCTAAAATCCCTATAAGAGAGCAGTATCTTATTGCACCAAGGACCGTGACCATACACAGGTTCTTAGACACCGTGAAGATCGGCAGAATTATACACAACCCAGAGTTATCAGAGGGCTTTTGTAATTTGGCATTCATGTACGACAGGTACGGTCATCTTGGAGGGTTCAACAATCCCGAAGGTAAGATCTGTAGCGGGGAAAGCCGGATGAAATGGGAAAGACGTAGGTGTATTGCTTTTATGATGGCCTTTCTGGGTTTTCTGGTATTCCCTAGAAAAGATGGGAAAATTAACATACAAGTCGCTGGGGTCGTCAGCACTTTGCTCAAACAAGACAACAACACTCTGGCACCGATGATAATAGTAGACATCTTCCGTGCTCTCACTGTTTGAAAAACCGGAGGAGGTTTCTTTGAGGGTTGCAATGTACTACTGCAAATGTGGATGATAGAACACTTATGTCATCGCCCTCAGTTTCTGAAACATGGGTCATCACAGAAGACTTGTATAGAAGAGGTTTCCACAAGGGTCGACGGGTTCATCTTGCTAGAAGGGGTCATTGAGTGGGTCACTCTACTGCGTTCTGTCTCAGCAAACCAGATAGAATGGGCATTTGGGTGGCTACCCATAGATGAAATCATACACATGTCAGCCGCCGAATCTCATTTGTTGTTGATGGGTCTCCAAAGTATCCAACCCTATGTGCCATACAGAGTATTGAGACAGTTGGGGCGGTGCCAAATAGTCCCAAAGGAAGAGGATCTCAGCGGCCAGGTGGTCGAAATCGGGCTTGGTGGGCAGTTCCCTGAAGTAGTCATTCGGAAAATCTGGAATGAATGTCAAACCCTGAAAGTAGATACTCATGTGCAAGACCGGGCCAAAGGCGAAGTGTCGCCAAAATACCTCACATGGTACAGAAGAGAGATTGAGCACCAGAGACCAACTAAGAGAGCTCATGTCCAAGACTTTGTAGAATCATCGCAAACACAATGGGGTTGGCTAGCAAAAGAGAAAGAATATCGGGTCGAGATTGGCAAGCTAAAACAGCAAATTGAGGGGCTGAAATACCAAAGCAGCTTGCAAATTGATGCTGATACAGGAGACAAAAGCAAGTTGACTAAAGAAAACGAGGCCCTAAGAGCCCGAATTCACCAAGACAGAAGGAATACCGGTGACCAACAGAAAAGTCGGTCCAACGAGAGGTTGATAGCAGAGTTGAGGAGTTAGGTCAGCAAAAGCCGAGAGGACTTGGAGAGATCCGAGGCTTGCATAGCGAGAATGTGGGTCAGATGGGCAAAAGGTACAATGGCACGGAGAAAGCATCTACAACAAGTCATAAGGGATTTTGAAATAAGCATTGGACTATTAAGAGAAACAAACTCCACTCTTCAGGAGCGGGTCTTTAAACAAGCCTGAGATGGCCAAGCAGACAGAAGGTGCTGTTATGATTTGATGGCCGGAATGGAAGAACAAATGGAGAGGTTCCAGGATCATGTCGCCGACAATGTTCAAGCACTGGGACTAAAAAACCAGCGAATAGAGCAACTGTTCAGGGAAAGGGATAACATCCGAGGTAGGATTGATGAGATTGGGCACTACATCTACATGAGATGCTTAGCATGTGAGCAAATACCTCGCGATACCCTTCTTGCCTCCATCATGGGCTACGTCCACCGGATCATGAATGAGTTGAAGAGCTTACAAAGGGGTCTTACACCAAAGCCCGCGGAAAGGCCGAACGATGCCTCGCGGGCACCTAAATTGAAATCTTTAATGTATCCCTAGTTCGAGTCTTGTTTGTTGACTTTATGGGTCCGTTATCTTCCCATATGTTATTTTTTTCATCGATTCAGGTTAAGAATTTTGGAATCTGTATTTTGCTTTTCTTTGTTTAAAATAACTAGCTTGTAATAGCAAATTTTGGTGATGAATTGAATGATTCCAAAAGAATTTTGTGTCTTTACTTTGCGGCAGTACTTTGCCCGGTCTGATTCACGCGGGGACATGATACGTAGGCAATCCACATAAGATTCGACCACCACTATAAAGGCACAAATAAAACAAGCCGGGATGACACATGCGGTTGGAGCAAAAACATATTAGAAATGGTTAACTGCTTAGGAACATTGCATCCCCAATGTGAAATAACACTATGTGTTAAGCTCTAACGCTAACAAGTTTGTTGTTTATACCAGAGAAAGAAGTTTCGAAACAGTTAACTCGTTAGAACGTTCTGGCAGAGTACCACTATCACACAAGATCTAAAGGGCCCATTCTGAAAAGTATGTCTGGTTCGGACAAAAGTGTCGAGGAGGAAAAGACAGAGAAGCAAGTAATGAAAGAATAGGTACACAGGTTGAGACAGGAGATAGCGGGGATGCACCTAGCCTGGGCTAGGGGACAAACATCACTAACCCTTCCCCCTACTCCTCCCCTTTTGCCAGCTCGAACTCCGGAACACCCTCCCACTGGTCCATCAACGAACTTCCCTATTGCCCAATACTGTCAAGGGGAAACTTCCTATAATCCCCAAGCTCCACCGCCCAAACAAAACCCTCCTCCGCCAATCGTCCCCGTCTTCGGGGCACCTCTACCAGCCACACTGCAAAGATCCTCCAGCGAGCCATTGTTTCAGGCTCACAATAACAAGTATTATCCCCCTGAACCAACCTTTAAAGCACCCGAGCCATACACTTACACCCCTCACCCTCAGTTCCCTACGGAAACTGAGAGGCCAGCTAAGAATCCGGAGCAGGATGAAGTGCTCCGTAAAATGAAAAGCCTGGAGCAATCCTTCAGGAATATGCATGGATTGGGCAGCCAAGTTAGTGTGGCCTACAAAGATTTGTGTCCCTTCCCCGATGTTCAATTGCCGACAGGGTTCAAGATGCCCAAGGTTGACTTATACGAAGGGCACGGTGATCCTATGGCACATTTACGGGGCTTTTGTAGTAAAATGAGAGGAGCGGGTGGCAAAGATGAGCTACTGATAGCTTACTTTGGCCAAAGCTTAAGTGGATCGGCACTGGAATGGTATACCAGACAAGATCCCAGCAGGTGGTATACTTGGGATGATCTAGCGCAGGCTTTCGTAGGTCACTTCCAATGCAATCTCGAGATAGTCCCTGACCGTCTCACATTACTGAGGACCGGAAAGAAGCTTGGGGAGAGATTTCGTGAATTCGGTTTCCGCTGGAGAGAACAGGCAGCCAGGGTTGATCCTCCCATGAGAGAGGGGGAAATGGTGGACTACTTCCTGCAAACACTAGATCCAACTTACTTTGGTCACTTGGTGACGACAATTGGAAAATTCTTCAATGAAGTAGTAAAGATAGGGGTTATGATAGAGGAGGGACTGAAGTCCGATAAAATCTTGAATTACTCGACACTTAAGGCAACAACTCAGGCTATTCAGAGCGGCACGGGAGGTGCGTTGGGGAGGAAAAAGAAAGAAGAAGTTGCCACGGTTGAGGCAGGCAGTTGGTCCAGGTCCGACAAACCATACTACAACCAACCCAGACCCCACAATCCAAATTATCCGTATTCCCCATACAGCCCACCACAACACTACTATCCACCTCAAGAACCACACTTCTCCGTGCACCAAGCCCAAACATACACTCAGCCTCCGGGTTGCCCGCAATGGCGCGCGCCGGCTCCCCAAAACACCTATCCTCCACCAAGGGCCTACAGGAACCCTCTAGGGGCAGGTTTCCGAGGAAATCAAGCTTCTAGAAATGAAAGGCTATAGAGACAGAGAGCCTTTATTGAGTTGGGAGAAACCTATACCGCCTTGTTCCACAAGTTGAGGCAATTAGGTTTGTTGAGTCCTGTCGAGCCTAGGATGCCAAACCCCCCACCCCAAAATGTGGACCGATCGATAAGCTGCGAGTACTACTCAGGAATGCTAGGGCACGATACCGAAAAATGTTGGAGGTTGAAGCATGCAATACAAGATCTGATTGACGCCAACAAGATCAAGGTCCAGACGTCGGAGGCACCCAACATCAACTAGAACCCATTGTCAGCGCTCCACGAAGCTCACATGATCGAGCTTGTGCACAAAGGATGGGAGCCAAAGAAACCCTCACAGACAGTGATGATGATCCGTTCCACTCCGAATGAAAGATCGACCGGTGGGGAAGCAGGGGTACAGTTGAAGGGGGAAGATGTCAAGCCAGTGGTGATATTAGGGAAGAATCCATCCACCGCAACAAAGAAACCAGAGCCAGCCAAATTGGTAGTATGGGAGCATCATCTGCACCCGTAGTTGTTGTGAAAGGGGTATGCAGGGAACCGGTCATTATAAAGCCGGTAGTCCAATTTCCAGTGATTGATAGCAAGGCCATGCCTTGGAAGTATGAAAAGGCAGTGGTAATGTACAAGGGAAAGCAAGTGGAGGAGGATAGTTGTGAGGCGCAGAGACTGACTTGATCGGGACGGTGTTTCACTCCAGTGGAGTTGAGAAGGTCCAACCCCGTAGTAACAAAGAAACCTGTGTCAGAAGAAGAGGCGGAGGAATTCCTGAAAAAGATGAAAGTGCAGGATTACTCCGTTGTCGAACAATTGAAGAAAACACCAGCCCAGATCTCGTTGTTATCACTATTGATCCATTCGAACGAACATCGCCAGGCCCTGATGAAGATACTAAATTAAGCTCATGTGCCCAACGAAATTTCAGTGAATCACCTTGAAATGATTGCCAACAAAATTTTTGAGGTAAACAGGGTAACGTTCTCTGATGACGATTTGCCAATGGAGGGCATGGAACATAATAAAGCTCTCTACTTGACTGTCAAATATGAAGATTCGGCAGTTACTCGGGCGTTGGTGGATAACGGTTCAAGTGCCAATATTTGTCCATTATCCACACTGAACCAGTTGAAGATTGACCATGATAGAATCTACAAGAACAATGTTTGCGTCCGAGGATTTGACGGAAGTGGAACAGACACCGTGGGGGATATTATACTCGAGTTGACCATCGGCCCGGTCAAGTTTACTATGGAGTTCCAGGTATTGGATGCTGCGGTATCTTATAATCTTTTGTTGGGATGACCGTAGATCCACGCGGCCAAAGCAGTGTCATCCACATTGCATCTAATGGTCAAGTTTGAATGGGACAGAAAAGATGTCGTGCTGCATGGGGAAGACACTGTGCCATTTATAGAAACGGGTGATGACAAAGGGCCTTGGGTGTACCAGGTTTTCGACGGGGTTTTAGTGGATAAAATTTCTAAAGGCGAAGACCTCCCACTCCCCAAGATAGCTCCTGCAACCGTCATGATGGTTTCAGAGATGCTAGGTAATGGGTTTGTGCCAGGAAAAGGTCTGGGGGCTGAGCTTCAGGGGATTGTTCAACCTGTCTTCTTGCCCAAGAATTTAGAGACCTTTAGACTGGGGTTCAAACCTACTGCGGCAGATGTAAAGCGAGCACGGAAAATGAAGAAGAAAGTTCGGGTTCTTCCCAAACCAATTCCGCGTCTCTCCAGATCCTTTGTTAGAGCAAGTGCCAAGGGGTCACCAGTCCCGAAAATTCTCGGACCATTGATTAGGATGGACGGGGATTTGAATCAGAGCTTCGAAAGGCTGTTCGCTGATGTCAATGTGACAGAAGTTAGAGAGGGCTCCAGCAGAGCAGTCATACAGTTTGTAGGGCCTAAGACCAATACCAACAATTGGACGGCTACTCCTCTTCCTACCTGGGGGGAGTCCTGGTAGTAGGCTTTGATTTTTCTTTCTTTTTTTTTGGATTATTCCAGGGTGTAATCCAAATCTCATTTTATTTTGTAAAGTGTGAACCCTGTTATCCCACATTTTTAAAAAAAAATTCTCTTCTTATCTTGTTTTAATTTTGTTTTATTCTTTTCTCTTTTTGAATAGTTCTCTTTTTACTGGTTCTAATGACATGGCATGCACAACGGATCTTTGACCTAGTCTAAAAAATCAATCTGACTCCGACTTAATTGTACAAGAGATCGGTTATGATGATGAGTCCGAATACGATGAGGATGAAGCCTTCGAAGAAATAAACAGAGAATTGTGCCAGTTCGAAGAGAAACCCAAGCCTAATCTGAATGACACCAAAGCTGTCAATTTAGGGGATGCAGACGATGTCAGGGAAACCAAATCAGCATCCACATCGAGTCAAACATCAGGGAGGAATTAATCAAAGCCCTCATTGAGTTCAAAGATGTTTTTGTGTGGTCATATGATGACATGACAGGATTAAGCACCGATCTAGTGGTTCACAAATTGCCCACTGACCCTACATACCCTCCTGTCAAGCAAAAATTGAGGAAGTTTAAGACGGATATGAGTGTGAAGATCAAAGAATAAGTGACCAAGCAGTTGCAGGCAAAAGTTATTCGGGTCACTCGATATTCCGATTGGTTAGCCAATGTGGTACCAGTGCCGAAGAAGGATGGGAAAATTAGGGTATGTGTCGACTACCGCAATCTCAACAAGGCAAGCACTAAGGATAATTTTCCATTGCCCAACATCCATATCTTGATTGATAATTGCGCCGGGCGCGAGATCGGATCCTTTGTGGACTGCTATGCAGGATATCATCAGATCTTAATGGACGAAGAAGATGCAGAAAAGATAGCTTTCATTACGCCATGGGGAACTTACTGCTACCGGGTAATGCCATTCGGATTGAAGAATGCTGGGGCAACATACATGAGAGCAATGACTACTGTGTTTCACGACATGATACACAAAGAAATTGAAGTGTACGTAGATGATGTGATCATAAAGTCCTGGCATCAGGAAGACCATGTAGCAGACCTAAGGAAGTTCTTTCAAAGACTTCGAAGGTATGATATTAAGCTCAACCCGGCCAAATGTGCCTTTGGGGTTCCATCAGGAAAGCTGTTAGGATTTATTGTTAGTCGACGGGGTATTGAGTTGGACCCGTCCAAGATCAAATCCATCCAGAATTTGCCACCGCCAAAGAACAAAACGGAGGTGATGAGTCTGTTGGGAAGACTAATTTATATCAGCAGGTTCATCGCTCAACTCACGGCGACTTGTGAGCCCATATTTCGGCTGCTGAAGAAAGATGTTGCGGTAGAATAAACGGCGGAATGTCAAGAAGCATTTGACCAAATCAAGGGGTATCTGTCAAATCCACCTGTGTTGGTCCCACCTGAGCCGCGGAGACCATTAATTCTTTATCTAACGGTCCTGGAGAATTCGTTTGGTTACGTGTTGGGGCAACACGACATTACAATATATGAGGTCAAGTACACTCAACTCAAGAGGACATGTTGCGCCCTAACTTGGGTGGCTCAGAAATTGAAGCACTATTTGTCCTCGTATACTACTTATCTCATTTCCCGTTTGGATCTACTAAAGTATATTTTCCAGAAGCCTATGCCTACAGGAAGGTTAGAAAAATGGCAAATTTTACTCACAGAGTTTGATATCGTCTATGTGACGAGGACGGCCATGAAAGCCCAAGCGCTGGCCGATCACTTGGCTCAGAATCCTGTTGATGAAGAATACGAGCCATTGAGGACGTATTTTCCTGACGAGGAAGTAATGCATGTAGGTGAGTTGGAATTACCTGAGGAACCAGGTTGGAAGCTTTTCTTTGATGGAGCTGCAAACGCGAAAGGAGTTGGAATAGGAGCGGTACTTATTTCTGAAACGGGACGTCATTATCCTGTTACAGCCCAGCTGCGTTTCTATTGTACCAACAACATGGCTGAGTATGAGGCATGCATTTTGGGTCTGCGACTAGCTGCAGACATGGATGTCTAGGACGTTTTGGTCTTGGGAGACTCGGACCTCCTGGTGCATCAGATTTAGGGCGAATGGGAAACATGGGATTTGAAACTCATACCATATCGACAATGTTTGCACGATCTGAGCAAGCGATTTCGATAAGTGGAATTCAGACACATCCCAAGAGTTCATAATGAGGTTGCCGATGCATTGGCCAACTTAGCATCGATGTTACACCACCCCGATAAAATTCATGTTGACCCATTACACATTCAGGTTCGAGATCAGCATGCTTATTGCAACATGGCAGAGGAAGAAGTGGATGGCGAGCCATGGTTTTATGACGTAAAGGAGTACCTCAAGATGGGGATATACCCGGAGCAGGCCACCGGAGACCAAAAAAGAGCCATTCGGCGATTGTGAAATGGATTCTTCCTTAGTGGAGGAGTGTTGTACAAAAGAACCCCAAATTTGGGATTGCTGAGATGTATAGACGCCAGCCAAGCCACACAGTTATGACAGAGGTGCATGCTGGAGTTTGTGGGCCACATATGAGCGGATATGTATTGGCGAAGAAGATTCTTCGAGCAGGGTATTATTGGCTCACTATGGAGTGTGATTGTATCAATTTCGTGCGGAAATGCCATCGATGTCAGATACACGGAGATTTGATTCATTCTCCGTCAACATAATTGCATACAATGTCAGCGCCATGGCCATTTGTTGCATGGGGCATGGATGTCAATGGGCCTATTGAGCCAGCAGCGACCAATGGCCATAGGTTCATTCTGGTGACCATTGACTACTTCACTAAGTGGGTTGAAGCTAAAACTTTCAAGTCGGTAACCAAGAAGGCAGTGGTGGATTTTGTTCACTCCCATATCATCTGTAGATTTGGGGTCCCAAAAGCGATCATCACGGATAATGGTGCAAATCTTAACAGCAATTTGATGAGAGAGGTATGTCAACAGTTTAAGATTGCACACCGCAATTCCACCACATATCGTCCTAAGGTGAATGGAGCAGTTGAAGCAGCCAACAAGAACATCAAGAAGATACTGAGGAAGATGACAGAAGGGTCTAGACAATGGCATGAGAAATTACCATTTGCATTGTTGGGTTATCGCACTACAGTTCGGACTTCAGTGGATGCAACTCCTTATTTATTGATATACGGAACCGAAGCAGTGATACCAGCATAGGTCGAAATTCCGTCCCTCCAGATTGTCACTGAAGCCGGGATTGACGACGATGAATGGGTCAAAGCTCGACTGAAGCAATTGAACTTAATAGATGAAAAAAGATTGGCAGCAGTATGTCATGGCCAGTTGTATCAGAAGAGAATGGCAAGAGCATACAATAAGAAGGTGCGCCCCAGAAAATTTGAAGTAGGGCAGCAAGTATTGAAACGGATCCTCCCACATCAGATCGAAGCAAAAGGAAAGTTCGCCCCAAATTGGCAAGGGCCTTATATTGTGACCAGAGTGTTATCCAACGACGCTTTATGTCTGACAGATATCGAAGGAAGATGCGTCGACATGGCTATCAATTCTGATGCAGTCAAGAGATATTATGCGTAATTTCTTTGATTATGATAGTTATTTGTTCATTTGTTTGTACTTGGTACTTATTGGATAATGAAATGACAGAGGCAATTCTTTCTTCTATCCAAACACTTTTAACCTTTGCTTCCCCCTTTGAACCTTATTTATTTTTTCATACCCCTCTTTTGGAATCATTAATGAAAATGAAAAAAAAAGGTGATAAAACAAGAGAAAAGTCACAAGAAAAACAAAGGAATCAAGTGAACTACGTTCGACCTGATTCCTCCAAGAGGATACGTAGGCGCTTCACGGCTCGGTCGCAATGTGACAAAATGTCACGAAAAATCAAAAGTCCCCCAATCAAGAAAATTGGGGCAGAGGTTATGTTTTTTTAAAAAATTTTGAAAAAAAAGAGGTTTGATTCCAAGAGTTGTAATATCCTACCCATCAAATTATTTTGAATTTCTTGATAACCTTCTCTTTTCTTTACCCACACAAAACCCACATCTTATGTCCCAAAAAGACCTCCCGATCATTATCTGAGAGGCTCCGATTCAGGCAGATGAAAACCAAGGGTAATACACTAATCCCCGACCGGACGAGGGTCATAAACTGAAGAAGTTGATAGGCAAAAGGATGCCCAGTAGAGAGAACCTTATTGGTAACACTCTGATCCCCAGCTGAAAAAATAAAATGAGAAAGTCTTATCGGTGAAAACCTTCACAGGTACCATAAGGCGACGGGAGCTGAGAGAAAGGAGAGAGTCTTATTAGTAAAAACCCCTCGAAGGGCACTATGAGGCAACAAGATGAGATCGGTGGGAAGAATCCGCATATGGCAAAAGTTGGGCGTCTGTTTATTCCCGGCAAATGAGGCCATCAGGAAGATTGATTGGTACAAATAGACTGGGTCGATTAATCCAGAATGCACGACATGACCGTTGGGACCAGTCATGCCGACCAGATAAGTTCTTTCCTTTCCTGTTCCCTCAGCATTTGTTCAGAAAGATTTTTCTCTTTTTCTATCTTTTCATTTCTTTGTCTAAAAGACTTTTTCCAGAAATTTGTTTTAAGAAGGATTTTTCAGAGTTTGCTATCAGTTGCCAACATGGTACAAAGCGAAATGTGAAGGGGACAAGCCAAAGACAAGGCAGTAAGACAAAAAGGCGTTTGTTGCAAGACCAAATGACGAACTGGCCTAGAAAGTTAAGGGAAACATGGAGAAAAGCTGGAAAGCAACGGTTGAGGAACTTATGGACCAAGTTCCAAGAGGATCCCCAGCAGAACTTCAATGGATCACTGACCAAGTTCCAGGGTGGTCAGACAACACAGAAAGGGGGAAGGAGAAAGAGAGAATTCATCCGCAGCAAAATAACCCCAGCAGTCTTATCCTCAATAACGTTATCCCCAGATGATAACATTTTGTCCCCTGCTGTATTGAGGGAAAATAAAACTTTTTAAGGGAGTAGTTTTGGAGTTGAAAAAGACTCCCCCAGCATGTTTTGAAACACAAGAGCGGGGAAGGGATAAATGGAAAAACCATCCCCAGCAGAAATATCATCCCCAGCAAGTAACGTTATCCCCAACCAGTTTTGGGAGCGCAGATCAAGGGAAAGGGAAAGGAAAAACCATCCCCCAGCAGGAGTGACATGATCACTCAACATGTTTTAAACTAACAGGGTTTTCTTTGATTTCTATAGGAAAATAAAGGTTGATGATGGCAGAAAGACACACCACAAGGAAGGTCACCAAAACTGGGGCAGAAAATTTTCCATCGTTGTCAAAATTCCTCGGAGGAACGAGGAAACAAATTCAAATACTTTCATGTTTTTAGATAAATAGGCGTCCACCTGTATAACAAGAGGAATACTTTTATATTTTTAGATAAACAGGCGCCCACCTGTATAACAAGAGGAATACTTTCATGTTTTTAGATAAACAGGCGCCCACCTGTATAACAAGAGGAATACTTTCATGTTTTTAGATAAACAGGCGCCCACCTGTATAACAAGAGGAATACTTTCATGTTTTAGATAAACAGGCGCCCACCTGTATAACAAGAGGAATACTTTCATGTTTTAGATAAATAGGTGCCCACTTGTATAACTAGAGGAATACTTTCATGTTTTAGATAAATAAGCGCCCACCTGTATAACAAGAGGAATACTTTCATGTTTTTAGATAAACAGGCGTCCACCTGTATAACAAGAGGAATACTTTCATGTTTATAGATAAACAGGCGCCTACCTGTATAACAAGAGGAATACTTTCATGTTTTAGATAAACAGGCGCCCACCTGTATAACAAGAGGAATACTTTCATGTTTTAGATAAATAGGCGCCTACCTGTATAACTAGAGGAATACTTTCATGTTTTTAAATAAATAGGCGCCCACCTGTATAACAAGAGGAATACTTTTATATTTTTAGATAAATAGGCGCCCACCTGTATAACAAGAGGAATACTTTTCATATTTTTAGATAAATAGACTCCCACCTGTATAACAAGGGGAATACTTTCATGTTTTTAGATAAATAGGCGCCCACCTGTATAACAAGAGGAATATTTTTCACGTCCTTAGATAAGTAGGCGCCCACCTGTATAACAAGAGGATTATTTTTCAGTCCTTACGTTTCAGGTCTTGAAACCAGCAACTCACCGGAAAGCAGAAGGTTGCAACAAGAGGTCCCAGCGCAAATTCAAGCGCATGAGTCAAAAGGAAGATAAGACGCATCTTGAAAGAAGCGGCATGTGAACATTAAATTATGCCCAGCATAACAAATCTGACGAAGAAAGCCGTATCCCCAGAGGAACCACCGAAAAGCTTGATGAAGGAAGCCATATCCCCAGCGGACCGAACCAGACAATGAGAATTGGTATTCAGAGAAGCAAAAGGCCAGCGCCATCCCCAAGTTTACGAAAAGGAAAAGCGGCAGAAGATACACAAGCCGACAAAGAAGCAAAGCAGCAAAAACAAGTTGAAGATAGATAAGACCTTATGATTCATAGTCTAGCCTAACTTATTGTTTTCTTTTGACACGGTGTAACAAGGAGATCGGCAAGGCAGTGGTAACAGAACACAACAACAGTAACAGCTGAACCACAGTTCCCCGGTAGCCCCAGCTACCAAGACTTCCCGAACTACATTAACCTGATTCCCCTTTAGCCAGGGATATGTAGGAAACCTTTGAAGCAAAGGTTCGGTTAAATCTTTTCAAAAATGCTTCACACGGAGTATTCCAACGGGCAAAAATCACTCGTATCCGCACACTTTATCTTTGCACGAAAACTCTTTGTGTTTTCGAACAAAGAGGGGCAGCTGTGAGCACGTGAATTTTGCTTCACGAAAACTACTCCAAAAGAAATCAAAAATAAAACAAATTTCATCTGTGTACAATTTTGAGAATTTGCGTGATATTTTGATAATTATTTTTGTCCGTAAATGTTTACCCATGTTGTGATTAATTAAAAAATACAAAAAATACGTGTTGCATGTGCACTCAAGATTTAATTGTACATTTTTTAATAAATTAAACCATGTTTTAATTTAAAAGAAAGAAAATCACAAAAAATATGTATTTTGTTGTATTTTGTCATTTATGTGTGTTGTCGTGTAATTTTTTTTTTAATTAAATGTTTGACCTCGTGCTTTAATTGTTATTAAGGTTTCATTAACATTTTCGTAGGCTAATTTTGGTTTTACAAATTATTTTAGAATTTTATAATTGTTAATTAAAAGTAGAAAAAGAAAAAGAGTTGAAAATAAAGAACAACTCGGTTTGGGCCAAAAACTAAAATGAAAATAGGCCCAATGTGTTAAACCAGTCTGTCTCCTTAGAAGTGCCCAAACGGCACCGTTTCTGGCATAGTTGAGCGAGGCCGTTGATCTTAAATAGATCAACGGCCCAGATCACATCTTTCTTACCCATTCCCAAACCCGACCCATTACCCAGTTCGAACCGACCCCCAGCTAAAACCAAACGACACCGTTCCCTTTAAGTGTATTGATCCGGGCCGTTGATCTCATCAGATCGAACGGCCCAAGATCAATTTCCTCCCCCATGTAAAAACCCCCAATCCCTCACCCCACGCTCCCTAGACCAACCCCCCCTCTCTCACTCCTTCGTCTCTCTCATACGTAGAGACAGGGTTCCCATGGAAACCCTAGCCGCCACCCCACCCCGTCGCCTGAAAGCCGGCGGCAACGGCGCCGCTAGCCATGAAACTAACACCCCTGAACCGCCATGATCCCCTCTTTCCAAATCCACACTCAGCTTACCTCGAATCTTCCCCGAACATCTCGAATCTTCGTTTGAAGGTTCGAGCAAAACCCCGATCTACACCAACCAACCCCAGATTCACACCGGTCACTACCCTGGCCTCACTCGTGACCAAACCAAGCTTGGTTTGGTTCGAATCTAGGTGGAGACCCTCAAGCCCCAAATCAGACCGTATAAACCCTAGAACTCAAAGACTTGGGGATCTATCCAGTTTAAACGGAGGGTTGGGGTCTAATAGACCTTAATCGAGGTGTCCTCAGTTGAGAACACTTCGATTAAAGTCTGTTCGACCTCAAATGGTCGAGTCCGACTTGAGCCTGGGTCGTTTTGTTTTTGAGCTTCCAAGGTAAGTTTTTCTTTCCTTTCTATCCTTGTTTAAGTTCTATTTGTGTTTGTCTGCATGTCTAGTTGATTTGTTAGGTTATTCTGTTATTTTTCTTTCAATTCTCCGTCTTCATAAGACCTTTTATTTGGTCGACTCTTTTTCTGACCATTGTTAAATACGTATGGTAAGATACGTATTCGATTTGATTAATATCGTCGAGTGGTTAATTCATGTAGGTTCCCTGTTTTGTGCAAAGCTGCTGAAATCATTTGGTGGCATGTTTAGTCTTATTTGTTTATCGATTGATTGTTACATGTTATAGCTAGTATAGTCGATTGGATAAATGTCGTCGATTAGTTTTACAGGTTTGAATGTTAATCCATACTGCTTCACCTTTGATCGAGCCATTGTTCGAATTTAGTTGTGAATTAGTTATAGCTGTAGCAATTAGGAGATAGCTAAAAATCAGTTTTGGTCAGTTGTTGAGTTCGAACTCTTGCAGATTTAAATTTCAGATTTCTAAAACCTAGGGTAATACAGTAATAATCAATGGATTCAGGGTAGTTTGGGGATTGAAAAGTTCAGAAATTGGTTAGTTTAGGGGGGGCTGACAGTAGAGTACTGAAATGTCATTAAACTAATACAACTATTTATTAATAGTGGGGAACAAAACTTGATAGCATGGGGGTAGTTGAATATTATAGGTTACCCATACCTTTTGGGCACAAAACACATGATAGGGGACTGTCAGGAGGATGTGAATTTCTGATTAGTTTTAAGGGGGTATGGGCAGAGTAAGAAGGGAGCCTGGTGCTTGCCCTTTTGGCCTATAAATAGGCTCATTTAGAACAAGGTTAAGGGGGCTGGACATTAAGATTTCAAAGTTTGAAAAAGGCAAAAACAGTGCTGGCTTTTAATCTTGATAAGTCAGAGTATATCGAGTGGGAGACAGATTTTTTTTAATCTGAAAGTTTAGTATTAAGAGAA
The DNA here is from genome assembly GCF_000715075.1 of Nicotiana tabacum. Lineage (NCBI taxonomy): Eukaryota > Viridiplantae > Streptophyta > Magnoliopsida > Solanales > Solanaceae > Nicotiana > Nicotiana tabacum. Next base: position 200,939,602 of record NC_134087.1, read on the forward strand.
AAACTGGCTGGTTTTGATCCTCAAAGCCAGAGAAAAACAAAGGTGTTTAAGGCTAAGCTTTATATCAAAGAGCTTCAGCTTGTCTTTTCTTTGAGTGTTTGACAAATCAGAAACTACTGTTTCTTGCATCTGTCTGTGTCTTGATACTGTGGGATTTCAGCTTGGTATTTTCTAGTTTTCTATTGGTTGAGCACTATTCCATTGGGTTACTACTTGGTTTACTGCTTGGTTTGCTGCTTGGGTTTAAAAATCTGTCACTGATTTTTGTTGCTGTTGACTGTTGGTTTCTGTTGTTGCTGTTGCTATGAATGCTACTACTGCACTGATCATTCCTTTTCTTCTTTTGGCTTTCCCAATACCAGGTACACAACTGATACACTGTCAATGTAAGCTGAAACACTGTCAATGTAAGCTGAAAGTTGAAACATGAATATAGAAATGAAGAGCTGAAGTTGCCTCTTTTGAATTTGCTTTAGTTGTATATTGAACATTAAGTTGTATATATAATAGTTCATGTCTTCTATTAGGATAATGAAGGTAGTTATCATGTATAATTATACATCCATATATGGTAATTCAATGGCTCATCATCTGTGTATGCCGGTAGCTAGAAAAGAAGTGATGGTGTAGTAAGCAATATCCTGATTATTTCAGTTATGTCTGTTGAGTAGCATATCCTCTAAATGTACGTTAGGCACTAAACTGTCCATTGCTAGATAATCTCACCTCATTTATCAGGCTACCTCGTTATAACTTGCAACAATACCGTTAGAGTAGATAGCACAGGTTTACATTTCAGCCCTACAAATGTCGAGCCTGAGTCGAGTGAACTAACCAGGAACCTATCGGAAGAGAAGTGGCCCAGGTCCAATCAATATTGTGTGCGTTGTGCCTGGGCCCATAATATCCAAATGACTGCCCATATACGCGTCCATGTTTCAGATTTTGCGAATCATATTCGGAACCCAACTATAACTAACCCGTAAGCATGTAAATAAAGTTGGACCCTTTTCTTCTTTCATTTTTAGAGACAAACTTAATAGAAAACATAGCCATTATACGACGACCTTTAAAATAAAATGAGGCACGCCTTGCCAAATAAATTACAAATCGCGGGGTCCCTCAATAAACACATAACCATTGGTCAGACTTTGGAGTTGGCCGTTTAGTGAATTTTCATGGCCTTTTTTCTAAAATAACAATACGTAGTTTCTTTAGGACGCTTCTTAATTAATCTTACCTTCTTAAATACGGGTGTGCATTTATGTGACCCAAATCCAAATCTCAATGGAGTCAAAATGTGTCTCTAATCACGGGTACATTGATTGTGACGTGGTTCGAGATGCGTGTCCACGACGTTGCAAATTCCTTAAAAAATGATGAATGAGACGAGCCTCAACAAACAAGAATACTCAAAGTGCGGGGCCCTCAACGGATAGTTATTTCGAATGCATAGATTTAGAGACAGGCCGCATAGCAAACTTTACGGCTTTTCTCAAAATAACAACGCGCTAGTCTTTAGGAGCGTATTTAATAACGTCATTTTCCTAAACTCGGGTGCACATTTATGTGACCCAAATCCAAATCTCAACGAAGTCGAAACGTATCAAAAATTGTGGGTACATTTATGTGGCGCAATTCGAGATGCATTTTCACAATGTTGCAATTCTTTGAATAAAATAATGATAATGATAAAAGCGGTAAAAGAGTTATAATTTGCATATCAATGTACAATTGTTAAAACCAGATAATCAAGCCTAATATGACAGTTGAGCGACCGTGCTAGAACCACGGAACTTGGGAATGCCTAACACCTTCTCCCAGGTTAACAGAATTCCTTATCCGGATTTCTGATTCGCGGACTGTTAACAGAGTTATTCTTTTCCTCGATTCGGGATTAAACTGGTGACTTGGGACACTCTAAATCTCCCAAGTGGCGACTCTGCAATAAATAAACAAATCCCGTTTCGATTGTCCTTTAATTGGAAAAACTCCTTCGCCCCTTGCGGGGGCGGAAAAAGGAGGTGTGACAAGAAGTATAGAATATTAAAAGATAATACGGTAATTAAGTGTAATTTTAGTAGTGGAGAACATATATTACATACCGAAGATAAACAATACAATACTTTAGTAGATATAATAATCAACTTTGGAGAAAAAATCCAAGAAAATAATAAAAATATAATAAGAACACTAGAACTAGTAGAGGTATTACAAACTAAACAAATAAAGACTTTAGAAAAATTAGAACAAAATTTGTATTTCTTAAAATCACAAGAACTAGAAATAGACAGAAAAATACAATATCTAAAAGATAAGTTTAATCTAGAAATAATACCTAAGAAAGACGAAATAGAGAAATTAATTAAAACTATTATAGAAGATCCTAAAGAATTAGAAATACAAACAACCAGATTAGTAGAAAAAATAACACACCAAGTAGAAGTATTAAAAAGTGAGATAAATACCTTAAAAGAAAAGATAGACACAATAAAAGAAATCGCTCTTTCATGAGTGAGTTACAACTAGAACTAAATCCAATATATGAAGAAGCATTAAAGTTCACAGAAAGAATTCAACCCAATCCAGAGAGACTAACTAGTTATACTCCCCAGGGGAAAGCAGATCAAACAATAATAAAACAGAATAATACTATAATAGTATTACTTTTAGAAATTAATAAAAAGCTAGATAAAATTATTAAAGAAATAAAAGTTAAGGAAAGTGTTAAAATCTTTAAAAGATTGGGAAGAAGAGATGAACAAAGAAAAAAAAGAGTAGTAAAGGGGTAATCTCAGTTCATAATTTAGATAAAGATGAGTAACTTACTGTGACGACCCGGCCCGTCGTCTCATGAGTTACCACCCCGTTTTCCCCATTTTCTATTTCTTCATGCTTCGTTATCCGTATCTTGTGTGATCGAGTTGATTTGGAGTGGTTTTGGTAGGAAATGAGACACTTACTCTCTTTTAAGAAGGCTTAAGTTGGAAAAGTCAACCGGACATTGACTTATGAGTTAGAGGGCTTGGATATGAATTCCGATGGTTTGGTTAGCTCTGGGAGATGATTTGTGACTTAGGAGTTTGATCGGAAGTGGTTTTGGAGGTCCGATGTAGAATTTGGTTTGAATTGGCGAAGTTAGTATTTTGGCGATTTCCGGTTGATAGGCGAGATTTTGATCCGGGAGTCGGAATGGAATTCTGAGCATTTCTGTAGCTTCTTTAGGTGATTTGGGATATGTGTGCAAAATTTCAGGTCATTCAGACGTGGTTTGGTTGGGTTTTTGATCGAATGCGTGTTTTTGAAGTTTTAGAAGAACTTAGGCTTGAATTCGATGTAATTTGATGGTTTTGGTGTTAATTGAGGTGTTTTGATGATTGGAACAAGTTTGGATGATGTTTTAGGATGTGTTGGGGCTTTTGGTTGAGGTCCCAGTGGCCTCGGGTGAGTTTCGGGTGGTTAAACGGACTATTTCATCTTTGGAAAAGTTGCAGATTTTTGTTCAGCTTCAGCTGTGCACCAAAAAATTTCTGGTGCGAGGAGTCCAGCTTGGAAGCTCATATCTTGAAATATATAAGGAATCAGAAAAGGTGCAAAACATAAAAGTTTTTGAAGCACTTTAGAAGCTCATATCTCGGAATATATAAAGAGTTATATGGGGTACAACCTATCAAATGAAAGATCTTCGAGTCTAGTTTTTAAATATTCAATCCGTTTGTCATTTGGATATTTTCACAAGGGGTTATAGGCGTTTTAACAGAAGGTGTACAGCAGGGAAAATGGTAAGGGGATGTACAACCTGCACAGCGCAAGGTACACCTCGATGAAGCCTGGGCAGAATGTTTTTAAGTCCTCTTGTCCGCGATTTGCGTCCATTTTTCAGCCATAGTTGATCATTTTGAGAGCTTTTTGAAGGAGATTGAAGAGGGATTCAAGGAGAAACGTTTGGAGGTAAGAATTTCGGACCTAAAACTCATTTATATTGTGAAATCCACCTAGAAAATCATTGAACTCTTGCTAAAAATGGAAGAAATAGGGCTTGGGATTTGAGATTTTGATTGGGGATGTGGAGGACCATTTGGGGTCGGATTTGAGAACTTTTGGTATGTATGAACTCGTGGGGAGATAAGGAACCCGTTGTGAGCACATAATTTTTGTCTTACGCGACAATCGCTCCAAAAGAAATAAAAAATAATAACAAATGGTCCTGCTGTACAATTTTTGGATTTTACATGGCACTTTGTTAATTATTTATGATATTTTTGCCCATCTTATCTTATCAAAACAAAATACAAAAAATGTATGTGTCATGCGTAATTGGAACCGTAATCCGGTTGTTAAAATAAGAAAACCATAAATAGGCATCTTTGTCTGTGATTTTTGTTTTGATTTTTACCTGCTTCAAATATTTTAATATGTGTGTGCAAATAATTGTATTTAGTGTCTATTTAATTTTATTTCTGATTTACTTAGGTTTTGTTTTAAAATAAAATATAATAAGAAAAAATAAATAATAATAAAAGAGAGTGCAAAATTGGGTTGAAAATCTGTTGGGCTTATTTTCACTTTTAATTCAAGGCCCAAAATTCAAATCCAAAACCCCTGTGTGACCCGGTCCAGACCAGCCTACTCCAAAAGCGTTCAAACGACACCGTTTTAACCTGATCTAATCTGGGCCGTTGATCTCAGATTGATCAACGGCCTAGATCACATTCCCATACCCATGAACTAACCCGACCCGTCTTACCCAAACCAACCCCCAAACCCTGAATGAGAAACGACACCGTTTCCTCATCAGATGAAAGATCTGAGCCTTCCATTTAGCCTCATCCAACGGCTGAGATCAACCCCACCCATCTCATATATAAGTTTCCAACCATACCCTGCCCCCCTATCCAATACCCCGGCCTTCGTCCTCATCCCCTTCCACACGAAACCCTAGCCGCCCCCTTATTCCTCGCCATTAATCCCGGCGGCATGAATGCCGGTGACCTTCACCTTAACACCCTAGGACCACCTTGACACCCTGAACATGAATCTATTGACCGTTTAGGTCGAATCATCCTCTAGGTTCTCGAATCTTCGAATGAAGATTCGAGCAAAAACTCGATCCACACCGATGCACCCCAGTTTCGTACCAGATAGTCCCAGACCCCCCTCGTGACCAAACTATGCTTGGTTTGGTCCGAATCTAACCATGGAAGCCCAAATCCCAAATCTAGCATCCACGAACCCTAGAAACCCCAAGCCTGGTCCGTGCCTGCTCAAGCCAAGAGATTAGGGTCTAATGGACCATAATCGAAGTGTTTCTCATCTAAGAAACACTTCGATTAGAGTCCGTTCAACCTTAAAAAGGGTCTGTTCAAACACAATGCTGATTTTCTGTTTCTTCTTTCAAAGCTTCTAAGGTAAGTTTGTTTTCTCCTTGTTATTCAGTACGTGTGTGGTTTCAAGGTCTGTTCATATTTTGTGTAATTTGTTTCGAATTTTATCAACTATATGTTGTCCACTTTGCCTGAACCTCGGTGTTTTGAGTCCTTCTTCTATTTGTTCTGATAATGTGTATGTATGTATGTGTTGTGCAATTAGCTGAATTTCAAATTTGAACTGATTAACTGATTCCTTAAGTAACAATTCTGCTTAGTCAGTACAATTCAAATCATGTGCTTGATACTGTTAAATGTCTGATTTTGGCTACAATTGTACATGTTATGTTTGATATAGTCGAGTCGACATGTGTCGTCAATTAGTTTTAGCTGTCTGAACAATAACAAATTGACTTGTTTTTGCTAAGCATTGCCTGAATCGATTAGGAACTGAGTTTAGTTACTTATAATTGCTAATTTGATTTCAGAGGTGTAGGCTGTAATTGTAATCTGAATTGATGGCATGTGCACTTGTGCACAACATGTGCATAAAGGCCCTGTTTGAATTAAAATAGTTTGACAGCATATGCTGTCAGACTATATTCTGCTGCCCATACTCTACTTTAGTTTCAGAAATAATAAACATTACTCAAAAGTGAGTCTGCCGGGGAATATCATGGGAGTTTGTTTTTATTTTAATTGTTAAGTGGAAACTGAAAAGAAAGGCAGCTCATGGGAGGGTACTGTGATTGTCTAACAGGCTGTTAAAGGGCAGATTTTAGGCTTATAAAGGAAAGAAGAGGGGCTGGGAAGAGAGGGGGATAGACAGGCATACAAACCTGGGAGGACAGATATAGACAGATAGACACACACAGACAGAGAGAGATTGGGAGGGAACTGGATTGATTTTGAAAACAAATTTTTTGGAAAAAAGAAAAGGCAGGCAGATTTTTAGGCTTAAAACTCAGGTTTCTGGATATTAGATTGGATAATATACACACACACAGGCAGAAATAGATAGAGAGAGGCATAACACAGAAAAGAGGAACTGCATTTTTATCTTTGTCTTGATTCTCACGGGTCTGGATTTGCCTGTCCCATATTGATTTTCTTCTGAGTCCTGTTTGAGATTACTAGTTGTGTGTAGCATCAGTTCATTTCGGGATCTATTTTGCCTAAATTCTGTTTCCATACCACTGGGAATTTGCTTCATTCTGCCATTTCTCCATTGGCTTTAAACTACATCTTGCACTGGGATTTTGTTCTATTGGTTACCTGCTGTTACTGCTGCTGCATTTGTTGTCGTCGTTACTCTGCTGACTCCTCTTCTTTCTTCAATTGTAACACACTTCCAGGTACACAATTTCTGAAACCATATGTTGTTGAAAGTTTGAAGTTGGAAGCAGAAATAAAGGAACAAATGGCTGTTTACTGCATAGTACTTGTGTTCAAATAGGTCGAATGTTAGTTTAGCCTGTATTTGTTTAAATTCAAACTGCAAATACTCTGTATGAAATAACATACATTCTGATCTGAGATGAACTATTAGATAGTATTTGTTTGTTATATCAGATGTGTTTTAATGCACCCAACCATCAGGTCTTGTTTTAGTTACGACATTATAACATAGAATCGTAGCAAGCGTCTGTACGTGTTTTGTTTAGATCTCTAAACTGTTAAACCTGTCATATTTGGTTCCATTTAATTTCAAGATAATTGTACCCTAAACTAGTTCTCGTGCAGCGTTACGCTAACAGGGTGATGATGCACGTCAATCCTCTTGTTAGATTACTCGTTCCTATATAGGTTCGACATGGGCTTCAATATAGATTCATAGTTTCGAAATAATGCGTTGACTTTTGAGGAAAACTAATAGGCATTTTGAATTCAATTAGTAGTGGTTTTCTTAGTAAATAGCCGATTTCATTTATCTAGCCTAAATGAGTTAATTTTAAAAGTCAAATTCGAGGGTTATTTAATGTAAATTCGATATGTGTTATTAGTTTGCTTGAAATCTTGCTTGGCAAATTAACGAAGCTCATTCAGTCCTCAAAAACAAGGCACAAGGTAATTCTTATCTCATAAACAACCAATTAGGTAATCGAACAAAATTTGGATTCGTTAAACATAGTAGATATTTAGTAGGTAGTTGTTTCAACAAGTAAGTTGGGTCTTTTCTTTTATTTAGAGACCTATATAACAGAAATGTAGTCACTTTAGGATATCCTTTTTTTTAAATAATGAGACGAGCCTCGCCAAATAAAAGATGCAAATTGCGGGGCCCTCAACAACTAATCATAATATTTAGAATTCAGGCTAGGCCGTTTAGTGAATCTCATGGCCTTCTCAAAAAATAATAACGCGTTAGACTCTTTAGGCGCGGCTTAATTAAATCATATTCTTGAATTCGGGTGCACATTGATGTGACCCAAATCCAAATCTCAACGGAGTCGAAATGTGTTGACGACCACGGGTGCATTGATTGTGACGTGGTTTGAGATGCATCCCCACGACGTTGCAATTCTAAAAATACAATGATAATAATAAAAGCGGTTTAAACTTAATAAAAGCACGTAAGTCATAACATATATTTAAATCAGATTTTTAGCCATTATAACAATTTAAGCGACCGTGCTAGAACCACGGGATTCGAGGGTGCCTAATACCTTCCCTCGGGTCAACAGAATTCCTTACTTAGAATTTCTGGTTCGCAGACTTCATTGGAAAAGTCGAATATTTTCCTTGATTTGGGATTCAAGATAAACCGGTGACTTGGGACACCAAAAGCCAAACCTTTCCCAAGTGGCGACTCTGAATTAAATAAATAATCTCATTTCGAATATTGTCACTTAAATTGGAAAAACTCCCTCGCTCATTTAACCCTTCGGGGCGGGCGCGCAAAAAGGAGGTGTGACAGCTCTGGCGACTCTGCTGGGGACATAACCCAGAACCATTGGTTCAGGGTTCAAGAATTCGAGCTTAGAATAATTGTTATATTTGGCTTTATTATCTGATCTTTATTACATGTTTTTTGCATAACGTGCTAAATGTTGTTTTTACCGCTTTGATATTATCTGAACTGTATATAAACTGTGTCGAAACCCTTCTCTTCTTACCTCCGGGGAGAAGCTCGCTGGTGAGACTCCCTATTCTGTTAGTGTCAATACCTGAAATAAGAAAGAGGTCGGACAAGTTACAAAGCCGGACGATCTCGCGGGTCCCCAGTACGTAGCCCCCTCCTCGACTCGAGTTGTCCGCTCGGGTACACAGTCTAGAACAAATACCCAGGTTGTGAACCTAGTATAACGAAACTTCATGCCGGATCCCTAGTAGGAACGCTTATTTGCATCATGTTGCATTTGACTTAGGGGACTCAACACAGGGGTTGGGTCCGTCTAGGACTAGCAACCTGAAATGAAAAGACCATCCTGCTGCATCCTATTTGTTTTGCGCATTTATTTGCTTCAGTTCCGCATGCCGATCGGTTTCTAAAAATAAAAGAAACAAAAAGCAGCGTAGGGAGATATTTACTTATTTTGGAAAAACCAATGTCCGAGTAGTGTCGAAACCTCGTCGGAATTTCTTCTAAAAAATATAATAAAAAAAAAGATTTGTCTTCTAGTTTGATTTTTTTTTTAAAAATATAATATAAAAATTTTCTTTTTATTCATTTTCAAAATCAAAAAAAAAGAGAAGGTATTTATTTAAAAGTAAAAAAAAGACGGAAAATTCATAATTCAAAAAAAAAATGTTGTTTCTTTCGTAGTACCCCTTGTATAAATTCAGACTAATAGTCCAAATATTTCCTAAAAAAAAAAAAATCTTTAGCCTTTATCTCTTTTCAAAAGAAAAAAATAAAAATAAAAATATATATTCTTGTTTTCTAGGTTTATTTTTCTATTCACGATGTCCCGAACTACGCCGGTTTGATTCTCACCGGATGTGAGATACGTAGGCAACCCTCGTCGGGTTCAACCCCATTTTTGCTAAAATAGCCAAAATCAATAAATAAATAAATAAAAAAAAGAAAAAAAAGGGAAAAAGATGTGTCAAATTTTAAAAGAGTTATAAATAAATCAGGTGACGCTGTTTTGTCATAAATAGCCGAATGTTCCCGAAAAGGGACGCCGGAAGGCTGACTTTGCATAAACAGCCACCTTTGGGTCTTGTTTAGCATTTTTGTCCAGTTGACCCACACAGCCTTAAAATCTTCGTCCCCGAAGTGTTTAGAGGCCGTGTTCAAAACTTGATCCCCTTTGTAAAATATTTTGAGTCAAGTCATTTTTGTTAAAATCACCTTAATAAATATGCAGGATGAGCACGATGCAAAATGAACATTTTTCAATAATGACCAAAATCCCTGTCAAGTTACGGCTATAGTGGAATGATCTAGGTGTTGAAGGACAAAATGAGGTCAAGAAATATCTGAAAGGTCTCGTGGGTTTGTTGGAAATCCAGCCTCGGGGAGATATCATAAGAGCTTTGGTTACCTACTGGGACCCAGCGCACAATGTTTTTCATTTCTCTGATTTTGAACTCACCCCGACTTTGGAAGAAATGGCCGGGTACATCGGGAATGCTGAACTTCCGTTGAGGCAAAAATACTTGGTCGCCCCAAGAGTTGTCACGGTACATCGGTTCCTAGATTCATTGAAGATACCCAGAACGGTCCACAACCCGGATCTGGCAGCCGGATTTTGTACTTCATGCTTCATATATGATAGGTACGGTCACGAGGGGGGATTCAATAATCCAATCAACAAACTGTGCAGCAAAGGTGTTCGTCAGAAGTGGGACAAACACAGACGGGTAGCTTTCATGATTATGTTCCTGGGCCTTCTAGTATTTCCAAGGAAAGACGGAAACATTGATTTGAAGATATTCGGGGTCGTCAGCACTTTACTCACACAAAATGACAGTACTCTCGCACCTATGGTGGTATCTGACATCTTTCGAGCTCTTACAGCTTGTAAAGCTGGGGGAAATTTCTTCGAAGGTTGTAACTTGCTCCTACAAATATGGATGACCGAGCACCTCTGCCATCATTCCGAGATTTTGAGCCATGGTTCCCCGGAAAAGACTTGCATAGAAGAATTTTACACGAGAACCAAAGAGATCAGTTTGCCCAAAGGAGTCCTGGCATGGACCTCGTTCTTTCAAGCTCTTACTGCCAGCCAAATACAATGGACGCTAGGATGGTTGCCTGTTGATGAGATCCTATATATGTCGGCAGCTAAAACTCATCTCTTACTGATGGGGCTTAAGAGCATTCAACCTTACGCACCCTGCCGAGTTTTGAGACAGTTCGGAAGATGCCAGACAGTACCTCATTAGGAAGATCTTATCACTCAAGCAGTTGAGATAAGTCCTAACGGACAATTCCCAGAAGCAAAGATTCGCCAAATCTGGAGTGAGTGTCAATATTTGAAATCAGATACTTGCGTGCGGGATCGAGCCAAAGGAGAGACGGCGCCGAGTTACCTTGCATGGTATAGAAGGGAACTTGATCATGAAAGGCCGGCTAAGAGACCCCACCTCCGGAATTTCACCGAATCATCGCAAAGGCAGTGGGATTGGTTAGAGAAGGAAAGAGGCTATTGCGCCGAAATCAGCAGGTTAAAGCAACAAGTGGAAAGTATGAGCACAACGTGCAAGTTTCTACCAATCTGGGAGAGCGGAACAGGTTAATTCAGGAAAACGAAATGCTTAGAGCCCAGATCAAACGGATAAGGGTGGATGCGGGTAAACAGCCAAGGCGTCGATCAGACGAGAAGCTGATAAAAAGGCTAAAAAGTGAAATCAGGGAATGGCAAGATGGTTTGGAGAAATCTGAAAATGTCATAGCAGAGCTCAGGGCACAGTGGGATACAACAGCAGATAAGCATCGCCGACACTTGAATCAACTGGAAGGCAACCACAAGAAAACTGTCTCTAAAATGAAAAGAGAGATGGCTACACTTGAGATCAAAGCAGCTAATCAGGCCAAGGATTTCCAAATTGAGAGCAGATACTGGTACGATTTGTCAGCCCAGATGAAGTTAGAAGTACGGAAATTAAAGCATCAACATATACAAGATGCTCAGGTATTCAAGATATGTAGCGATCAGATAAAATGCCTACTCATGGAGAAGAAGCAAACCAGAGATAGGATCAAGGCCATTGCCCATGCCATCACCCGACGATGTCTACGATGTGAGAACATGACCAGCGTTACCGTCCTCTCGGCAGTGATGAGCTATGTCAAGCAGACCATGCATGAGCTGGAGCAATTTGAGAGGGATCTCACACCTAGGACCACGGCGAGGCCGAACGATGCCCCGCGGACACAAATTGTCAAAACCATAATGTACTCATAAGTCGAGTCTGTATCTTAGCATCTGTTGCTTGTTTTTCCCATCAGTTTGTTTAGTCTAGGATGAGTCTAGGTTTATTTTTGAAGTTTGCTCTTTCTTTTGCGAAATGTAGTTTTGTAATAGACTTTCTCGACAATAAAAGGTGTGTTTCTTTCATTTGTGTTTCGAACTACGTAATGATCTGATTCACGTAGGCATCGTGATACGTAGGCAATCCTCATCGGATCCGGTCGCATTTCTTTTACTGCAAAATAAAAAAAAATAAAAAACAAAAAAAAAAAAAGGGAAGCCTAAAAAAGAATGCCGGAATGACGCATGCTTTCGTCGCAAACATGTAGAATTCACTTAACTGTATAGGTGCATCATGCTCAACGTGAGGTTGCCTATCTGTTATTTTGTTTCAAATTAACCGTGCGTTTGTCGTTGAGTATTTCCAGGTTTCTTTGGAAAAGACGGTTGGTTTGGTGAAAGTCTGGCCTCGCACTCATACTTCACGAGGTCAAGAAGAAGTGTTCAACTACCTGTTGTTAGGACCAGAAGCAGTACTCACACTTACTTCACCAGGTCAAAAGGAAGTGTGGAAATGTCTTCAGAAATTCCATTGCAAACAATCCCTGTTTCCGAGGAGAGCTCGATCTCAGTCGTCCTCACACCTGAATCCGCGACTGCGGAGGAAAATAGAATCCTACAGCTCCGCATGTTGGAAATGCTGGACGACTGGAATAATGGGAAAGAGCCGCCAAGTGTCGTCCCCGGATTCCCTGAATTATTCTCCAGGTCAAGTGGGACTTCTAATGTCCCCATAAATTATCCTGCTACCCCATTCGGGTACCCAGCCACCTCAGCCTTCTCTACTAGATCGCCTTCTGAGCCTCATCCCCGAATGTCAGCCACCGATGCAAGCATGAACATCTTTACTGCACCGCCTTGCCCGATTACGGCACAGCCTTCCATGTATAAGCCAAGCTTTGACTCATCCTCTTTTACATTCCAAGCACCATCATTCTCAATGGAACCAACTAGGTTCACTACTAGCACTAATCCTCCACCGCCTCAGTGTGAGCTTGCACCCGGGCAGGATCAGAACCCCAGAATTGCAGAACAAAATGAGATTGCCAAGAGAATGAGAAGCCTTGAACAAAGTTTGAAAAACATGCAAGGATTGAGCGGGCAGAAGAGCGTCTATTACGCCAACCTATGCATGTTCCCTCACGTGCATCTGCCAGCGGGTTTCAAGACCCCAAAGTTCGAGAAATACGATGGGCACGGTGACCCCATTGCACATCTTAAGAAATACTGCAACCAATTGCGGGGAGCCGGCGGAAAAGAAGAACAGCTAATGGCATATTTTGGGGAAAGTCTAGTAGGGATAGCCTCGGAATGGTATATGGACCAGGAAATGTCTCGATGGCATATATGGGATGATCTCGCCAGAGATTTTGTGAAACAATTCCAGTATAACATCGACATTGCGCCAGACCAAAATTCTCTGTCGAATTTGAAGAAGAAACCTTCAGAAAGCTTCAGAGAATATGCTCTTAAGTGGCGTGAACAAGCGTCAAGAGTGAAGCCTCCCATGGATGAAGTGGAAATGGTCACTACCTTTCTCCAGGCTCAGGAGTCTGCTTATTTCCAAAACATGATGTCAGCCATGGGTAAGCCATTCGCGGAAGCGATCAAGATTGGAGAGATGGTGGAAAATGGTCTGAAAACAGGTAGGATTCTAAGTCAAGCAGCCATAAGGGCGACCTCCCAAGCCGTCCAAAGCAGGTCCGGAGGAATGACAAGAGGGAAGAAGAAGGAAGAAACGACCATGGCAGCCTCGGAAGCAAGGGAGTATCGTCATCCCAGGCCCCGTTTTCCGGAAAGAACCCCACAACACTACTACCCCCACTCAAATTTGGCATGCGCTCATCAACCTTATATGGTCATGAATGCCCAGCGTTACGCCCATCCACCACAACAAGCCAACCGAGGCTCAGCTCCACCTCCCAGAAATCAGCCTCCTTACCGCAACCACTATAACCCACAACCCCCGCAGAATAACTTCCGCCCTCATTTGCCACCCCGAAGGCGGACTTTCACGCCCATCGGTGAACCATACTCAACTTTGTTCCCGAAGCTAGTCCAATTGGGTTTCTTGCAACCAATCCCTCAAATAAAGCAAAACCTGACGTCACCTTCTTACAAAGCTGGAGTCAGATGCGCCTATCATTCAGGAGCCGAGGGACATGATACAAATGACTGCTGGTCATTGAAAAGAGTGGTCGAAAATTTGATAGAGCAAGGGAAAATAGTGCTAAGGGACGAGGAGATCCAAAATGTAACTAACAATCCATTACCTGCTCACAATAATGGGCCACTGATCGGAATGATTTGTGAAGACAAAGCGTTCGACCCTGCTCTGAAAGCCATAATTGCCATTGTCGACACGGGGAAGAGGCCCGAGACAGACCAAAAACCAGAAAAGGGGGAGGAGGTCAAAGCTATAAAGAAAGAGCCTGAAAAGAAGGTGGAGAAGAAAGTGGTACCGGTAAAAAATGAAGTTCTTTACATACCACGAGGTCGAGCTGAGAAGGCGCAGAACTTCGGGATCAAAAAGACAAAACCTATGTATGTGCCAAAAGGGGCCTATGTGGTCCGGGGGACGATTCAACCACCTCGGCTGAATGAGCCAGTGGTTATCGGACGCGTGCCACAAAAGCCAATGACCAACCCATCCACAGTGCCGTGGAATTATCAAAAGACTTTGGTAATGTACAAAGGTAAAGAGGTCATGGGAGAACTTCCAGAAAATACTTTCATTGGAAGGTATTCAAATACCCAAGAACTGAATAACGCCACACAAAGGCGCTTCCCGCCAAAGAAGGCCGTAAGCATTGAAGAAGCGGAAGTGTTCTTCCAACAAATGAAAATGCCGGATTACGAAGTGATAGATCAACTGCGTAAGTACCCCGAGCAAGTGTCCATGCTATCATTGTTGATGAGGTCGGCCGAGCATCAAAAGATCTTACTAAAAACCCTGAATGAAGCATATGTGCCAGTTGAAACCTCGGTTGAACAATTGGAGCGGATGACAGAAAGATTCTTCGCCTTCAACCAAATCTCTTTCAGCAAGAACGATTTACCCCCGGAAGGAGCGGCACACAACAAGGCCTTGCATCTGACAGTTAAATGCGAGGACTATTATGTCAAGCGGGTAATGTTGGATGGGGGATTAGGTGTTGACATTTGCCCGCTCTCCACGCTGCAAAGAATAGAAATTGGGACCGGAAGAATCCGACCCAACAATGTCTGCGTAAGAGCTTTCGACGGCATCAAGAGAGATACCATGGGGGAAATAGACCTGTTGCTGGTCATAGGACCAGTCGAGTTTGAAGTAACCTTCCAGGTGCTCGACATGGACACATCCTACAATTTCCTCCTCGGCAGACCTTGGATCCATGCGGCAGGAGCTGTGCCTTCCACTCTTCACCAGATGGTGAAGTTTGAGTACAAAGACCGAGACATCGTGGTCCATGGAGAAGATGAGCATGCTATCTATCGGGACCCATCCATCCCATATCTTGAACCGAGAGAAGGGAGCGAACATACGGTCTATCAAGCTTTCGAGATTGTACTGGCAGAGCAGCACGAAGAGGGAATACCCTGCCCCCAGCCTTTCTTGTCTAACGCCTCGGTTATGGTGGCCAAAGCGATGATCCGGCACGGATTTAGGCCAGGGAAAGGGCTTGGACGAACCCTTCAGGGAATAACAGAACCCATTACCTTGCCAGTCACCAAGAAACCTTTTGGACTAGGCTTCAAACCCACTCCAGCAGACGAAGAGTGGGCAAAGAAAAAGAAAAATGAGGGTTGGAAGTTACCTCGACCACTGCCGGATTTACATGCAACTTTCATTAAGCCAAGGTACGCCGAAGAAGAAGATGATGAGGTCTTCACAGCTGAGGAGGTCGAGGAGATATGTGGGGCGATGAGAGAGATGCTCTACGAGGTCCACATGGTTCAACCAGGTGAAGGCACAAGCACTGCTGAGATGATGTACGTGGGGCCGAACGCCAAACTTCAAAACTGGGAGGCCACGCCATTCCCGACTAGACGGAAGTCCGGGTAGACCTGTCCTGCCACCTTTCCTGTGTCACAAGTTGTCTCCAGGACATAACTTGAACGTTTTCTTCTTTTCAATTGTTGTTTTGAATTCCTGAGTTGTAAACATTGTTGTCTTCCAACTTTCCAAAGAAAATGAAAAAAAATCATCATTGCTTTCCCATTCTTTCTTTTGTTCTGATTTTTGTTATTTTTCCTTTTATCTTTCCTTTCAGTTATAATAATGCGGCTTTAAATATGACATGCTTGCGGACTTCACGCCCAGATCACAACGAGCTATTTAACTGCGAATTAATGAACCCAGAACCAGAATATGATGAAGAAGAAGCTTTTAGGGAAATAAACCGAGAGTTGGAACATTTCGAGAATAAACCTAAGCCAAATCTGAATGACACTGAACCGGTAAATTTAGGAACCCCGGAGGAAATTCGGGAGACCAAGATAAGCATTCACACGGACAAGAAAACGCGAGATGCAATAATTCAACTTCTTTTTGAATTTAAAGACGTGTTTGCTTGGTCATATGATGACATGCCGGGTCTAGGTGTTGATCTAGTGGTTCACAAATTGCCGATTCATCCTGATTGTCCTCCAGTTCAACAAAAGCAACGAAAGTTCAAAACTGAGGTCAGCGACAAGATCAAAGAGGAGATCACTAAACAACTGAAAACGGGAGTGATTCGGGTAGTCCAATATACAACATGGTTGGCGAATGTGGTTCCGGTACCGAAAAAGGACGGGAAGACTCGGGTATGTGTAGATTACCGAGATTTGAATAGAGCAAGTCCCAAAGATAATTTCCCACTGCCCAACATCCACATCCTCGTTGATAATTGCGCCAAACACGAGATACAGTGTTTCGTAGATTGTTACGCTGGGTATCATCAGGTATTGATGGATGAAGAGGATGCCGAGAAAACTGCCTTCACCACGCCTTGGGGCACCTACTGTTATCGGGTCATGCCATTTGGTTTGAAGAATGCTGGGGCTACTTACATGAGGGCCATGACTGCCATTTTTCATGACATGATGCATCAGGAAATAGAGGTGTACGTGGACGACGTGATAGTCAAGTCCAGGACGCAGGATAATCACATCCAAGACTTGAGGAAATTCTTCGAGAGACTAAGGAAGTATGACTTGAAGCTAAACCCAGCCAAGTGTGCTTTCGGAGTTCCGTCGGGCAAACTTTTGGGCTTCATCGTAAGTAGGAGAGGTATCGAGCTAGATCCAACTAAGATAAAATCCATCAGAGATCTGCCTCCCCCAAGAACAAAGAAAGACGTGATGAGTCTGTTGGGCAGGTTGAACTACATCAGTCGGTTTATTGCCCAGCTGACAAGCACGTGTGAGCCCATATTCAAGCTATTAAGGAAAGATGCGGCGATTAAATGGACAACTGAGTGTCAAGAAGCCTTTGATAAAGTCAAAGAATACCTTTCGAATCCCCCAGTCTTGGTCCCTCCAGAACCAGGGAGGCCACTTTTCTTGTATCTGACAGTCTTGGAGAACTCTTTCGGTTGCGTCCTCGGGCAACACGACATAACCGGAAAGAAAGAGCAAGCAATCTACTACTTGAGCAAGAAATTCACCGGCTACGAGGCCAAATACACTCTGCTGGAAAGGACATGTTGCGCTCTCACGTGGGTTGCTCAAAAGCTGAGACATTATCTCCAAGCCCACACTACGTTCCTCATAAGCAGGTTGGATCCTTTAAAGTATATATTTCAGAAACCGATTCCTACTGGAAGACAGGCCAAGTGGCAAATCTTGCTTACTGAATTCGACATAGTCTATGTCACTCGCACGACAATAAAAGCCCAGGCGCTAGCAGATCATTTGGCCAAAAATCCGGTCGATGAGGAATACCAGCCATTGAGTACCTACTTTCTAGATGAAGAGGTAAATACTGTAGAAGTGGTCTCAGAGGACGCTCATGTTTGGAAGATGTTCTTTGATGGAGCCGTGAATGCCAAAGGTGTAGGGATTGGGGCAATTTTGATTTCGCCTTCTGGTCAGCATTACCCCGCCACAGCCAGACTGCGTTTCTTTTGCACAAACAATACAGCTGAGTATGAAGCCTGCATCATGGGCATGCATATGGCAATCAATCAGGATGTCGGGGATTTACTGATTATGGGAGATTCCGACCTGATTATCCGGCAAGTCCAAGGCGAATGGGAAACTCGGGATGTCAAACTTATCCCTTACCGACAACATGTGGAGGACCTCGGCAAGAGTTTTACATCAATAGAGTTCAGGTATATCCCGAGGTGTCACAATGAACTGGCGGACGCACTTGCTACTCTGGCTTCAATGCTACCCTACCTGGGCAACGCCCACGTCGATCCTTTGGAAATCCAAATTAGGGAAAGACACGGTTACTGCAATGTAATCGAGGCGGGATCAAATACGCAGCCTTGGTACCATGACATCAAGAGGTTCCTGAAAACGCAAGAATACCCCGAGCATGCTACTGGAGATCAAAGGAGGACCGTTAGGCGACATGCAAGTGGTTTCTTTCTGAGCGGTGAATTGTTGTACAGGAGAACCCCGGACCTCAACCTATTAAGATGTGTCGACGCCGAGGAGGCAAGAAAGATCATGCACGAAGTACACGCAGGTGTGTGCGGACCTCACATGAACGGGTATGTCTTAGCAAAGAAAATCCTTCGAGCAGGTTATTACTGGATAACCATGGAAAAGGATTGCTTTAGCTTCGTTCGGAAGTATCATCAGTGTCAGGTGCACCGTGATCTGATTCATGCACCTCCCACAGAACTGCACCCCATGTCTGCGCCTTGGCCATTTGTCGCCTGGGGCATGGACGTCATTGGACCAATCGAACCAAAGGCTTCTAATGGACACAGGTTTATACTGGTTGCCATAGACTACTTCACAAAATGGGTAGAGGCTGTCACTCTCACGTCGGTCACTAAAAAAGCTGTAGTGGATTTTGTACACTCAAATCTTATATGTCGTTTCGGTATTCCTACGAATATCATTACAGATAATGCAGCAAACTTGAACAGTCACTTGATGGGAGATGTATGCGAGCAATTCAAAATAACGCATAGGAATTCTACTCCTTATCGGCCAAAGGCCAATGGCGCTGTAGAAGCGGCAAACAAAAACATCAAGAAGATTTTGAGGAAAACCATCCAAAGTTCCAGACAGTGGCATGAGCAGTTACCATTTGCATTGTTGGGGTATCGCACTACGGTACGCACATTAGTAGGAGCGAATCCTTATCTTCTGGTTTATGGGACCGAGTCTGTAATACCGGCAGAGGTAGAAATTCCTTCGCTTCGAACCATTGTCGAAGCAGAAATCGAAGACAGCGAGTGGGTCAAGACTCGGTTAGAGCAATTGACTTTGATTGATGAAAAGCGAATGGCCGCGGTTTGTCACAGACAGCTGTACCAACGAAGAATGGCCCGTGCTTACAACAAGAAAGTCCGACCCAGGAATTTTGAAGTAGGTCAGCTGGTACTGAGGCGTATTCTGCCGCATCATGAGGAAGCAAAAGGGAAGTTTGCTCCAAATTGGAAAGGCCCATACATCATAAGGAAGATATTACCGAGAGGAGCATTGTATTTAGGTGATATCGAAGGAAATGACCCCGACACAGCAGTAAATGCGCATGCAGTCAAGACATACTACGTCTGAATTATACTCCAGTAGTCTTGACACATTTGAAATGATGAAGGTTTTATTCCCCACTACTCCCCAAACACTGCCCAATTCTCTCTACAAACCTTTGAGCCGCTTACAAAAAAAAGAAAAAAAAAACAAAACATTGATTAAGGACTGAACTACGTTTGACTTGATTCCGAAAGGATACGTAGGCAGCCTCTCCCTGAGGTTCAGTCACACCAACAATAAAATCCCATTCACCCTGAAATTGAAACCGGGGCACGTCGAGCAGTTTAGAAGTTAGTATCATCTACCTCTCTTTACCAAGCACAA
This sequence comes from Nicotiana tabacum, assembly GCF_000715075.1. Taxonomy (NCBI): domain Eukaryota; kingdom Viridiplantae; phylum Streptophyta; class Magnoliopsida; order Solanales; family Solanaceae; genus Nicotiana; species Nicotiana tabacum. Next base: position 200,959,397 of record NC_134087.1, read on the forward strand.
GCCTTCAAATAAATTACCAAAGATAGTGGGAAACTAATAAGCGTCACAAATGGAGACCAGCACACTCTGAATTGAGAGAGATAAAATGAGAGAGTCTCGTCGGTGAAAACCTTCGGGCACCACGAGGCGACGGGAGTAGAGAAACCAAAATGAGAGAGCTTGTTTAGTAAAAACTCACAAAGAGTGCTATCAAGCGATTACATGAAGAGAAATGAGAGAGGTCAGCCGGCGAAAACCCGCAAAGGGCGCTGTTGGCTGAAAAGAATGACTCCACCCCAAGGAGGTCTCGGCAAGGTTCCACCGGTTTGGAATCACAGATTCGTTCTGGTTCGGAGAAACGCAAGTTCATGGAAGGTCAGGCGTCCAGTCCAAAGAGCATGTCAGGTCATTTAAAGCCAGCGTTATCTTCCTCAGATAAGTCTTTCTCGTCCCAAAAGGGACACTCCCTTCCTGAAATTTGTTTTCTCCTTTCTTTGTTCCTCTTCGAATCCCTTTTATGTTTTAACCCCAAGTTCAGGATACACCGGAAAGGGCAGGTGGCAGGTTTGTTTTCACGGAGTTCCGTTTCATGAAGGAAAACACCCCGTTTCGTTGGTACGTCTGTCCAAACTTGATGAATCATGATGTTTGACGGCGTTCGAAGTAAAGAGGAAAAAGAGAAATTTCCCCCAGCAAGTCCGCCTTCGGACGAATACCCACGGAGTCTCCCCTTGTACAATCCCCCACAGAGTCTCCCCAATATATATAAAAAAATCCCCGTTGGAATTTCCCCAGCACATCCCCAGCGAGTCCCTTTGTAAAAACTCCCCAACAAGCTTACCCCAACAAATCCTAGAAAGCCCGCTTCGAAACAAATCCCCAGTATGCCCCATTGTGCAAAAATCCACACAAAGAATCCACTTTGTAAATATTCCCCCACAGGGCTTCCTTTTGTACAAATCCCCACAGAATACCTCCAATAAAATCCCCGTTGAGAACCTCCAAGCAAAACGGGACAAAAAAAGAGAGAAAAGAAAAAGAGCCTTACGAGGCAAATCATCACAGGATCTGGAAATGCAAGCCTGAGCAGTCTAAAGGGTTTCAACATATGAATCAAATCAATAGCGGGACTTCGCAACAGAAATGAAGACGAAACAAAGCAATCGGGAACGATCAATGTCACCAAACCGACCGTCATTTCCGAACTAACAATTGTTCTTTGTCTGAAAAGTTGAAACAGGTTTAATCCAAGACAACCGTGCAAGAAGCAGGCGTCGCCCAAAGAAGAAGGTACATGGGTACAAGAAACATTTCGGCAATAAGGAATTCACTCGAAAGGTAAGTTTCCACGAAACTCCCTTTTATCTTCTACTAAAACAAGAAAATTCAAAAAAAAAAAGGTCAGTTGTTGTTCTCGAATTTTGTCCCCAGCCAGTCAGCATTAGGGTTTTAAACCCTAAACTGAGCTTTTTCATGCAATCAGCATTAGGGTTTTAAACCCTAAACTGATTTTTTCCTTTAGTCAGCATTAGGGTTTTAAACCCTAAACTGAACTTTTTCCTTTCAGCCAGCATTAGGGGTTTAAACCCTAAACTGAGCTTTTTCCATGCATGTCAGCATTAGGGTTTTAAACCCTAAACTGAACTCTTTCCTTTAGTCAGCATTAGGGTTTTAAACCCTAAACTGAACTCTTTCCTTTAGTCAGCATTAGAGTTTTAAACCCTGAACTGAACTTTTTCCTTTAATCAGCATTAGGGTTTTAAACCCTAAACTGAATTTTTCATTTTAATCAACATTAGGGTTTTAAACCCTAAACTGAACTTTTTCATTTCAGCCAGCATTAGGGTTTAAAACCTTAAACTGAGCTTTTCCATTCAGTTAGCATTAGGGTTTTAAACCCTAAACTGAACTTTTCCCTTAGTCAGCATTAGGGTTTTAAACCCTAAACTGAACTTTTTCCATTCAGCCAGCATTAGGGTTTTAAACCCTAAACTGAGCTTTTTCATGCAGTCAGCATTAGGGTTTTAAACCCTAAACTGAATTTTTCCTTTAGTCAGCATTAGGGTTTTAAACCCTAAACTGAACTTTTTCCATTCAGCCAGCATTGGGGTTTTAAACCCTAAACTGAGCTTTTCCATGCAGTCAGCATTAGGGTTTTAAACCCTAAACTGAACTTTTTCCATTCAGCCAGCATTAGGGTTTTAAACCCTAAACTGAGCTTTTCCATGCAGTCATCATTAGGGTTTTAAACCCTAAACTGAATTTTCCCTTTAGTCAGCATTAGGGTTTTAAACCCTAAACTGAACTTTTTCCATTCAGCCGGCATTAGGGTTTTAAACCCTTGTCGCACCTCCTTTTTACATACCCGAGAGGGTGCGTAGGGAGTTTTCTCCAATTGAAGGACAGTCGAAACAGGATTTGTTTGTTTGTTTCAGAGTCGCCACCTGGGAATTTTAAGGCGTCCAAGTCACCGGTTTTAATCCCTGAATCGAGGAGAATATGACTCTGTCTATTTAACAGTCTGCGCACCAGAAATCCGGATAAGGAATTCTGTTAACCCGGGAGAAGGTGTTAGGCATTCCCGAGTTCCGTGGTTCTAGCACGGTCGCTCAACTGTTATAATCGACTTGATTATTTTGATTTGTAAAATACATTTTTATTGCATGATTTTATTGTTACCGCTTCTATTTAGATTTAAAGACCCTTCTTTGAATCGAATCACGCGTACGTGTATCCGTTTTATATATTACATATATTTTAACGTGAAAAATCGTGTCACGCGTACGTATACACAATGATATTGATAATATAATAATTATTATTTTTTTTCGAAATTTTTTATTATAAGAAAAAAAAGACTAGTTCGAAATTGTGCTTAAAATAAAATTAAGAACGTTCGTCGCTCTTGTATAATTAAATATTGAACCGCACATCTCGAGTTATATGAAATTAATATTGATATTCTCCGAAGAGCCCCCTTTTTATTAAATATTCGTTCGAAGTTGCGCGAACGCATAATCCGAATTGCTTTTAGAAATATAATCAGGTTACGCGAGCGCATCCCTAATCACGCAAAATATTCTTAATAGTAGTATAGATTTTCCATAAATTGTTGAATGTTGACCGCAAATTATATTTTTTGCGTAAGAATTATATTTCTCCAAGCCATTCAAATTTAAAAGGGTAAAAATAAGCGTGAGATTAATAATACCATTTTTCCGTAAATACAATATATGCATACCCAAAAAGTGAATTGCATATAAAACTAGGAAAAAGAATTAATTTGATAAACAAACTAATAGTTTTCGAAGAAATTATATCTCCTTCTCATCTACTTGTTTTTAGTCCAAAGTTATAATTATTCGGTTAATTTGCTTATGATGACAGATAAAATCAAACCAATTTTTATTCTCGGCCTACGCATGCTATTTATAGTCACTAAATGTACCTTTGGTAAGAATTATTGACATTATTTTTTATACATTATTTTTAAGAAGTGAATTAAAATAGGAGGACCCTTTGTTGGTAAGAAAGAGAATTATTCTACAAGTTGATTCAATAAAATGACATCACATGCAACGTAGTGGAACGTCCGAACCATTCATCATATTCCAAAATCATAAACGAGACGGATTATATCAATTCACATTTCTACTATGGTATTTCACATAACCGTTATTATGCCATATCTGATCGAAATACCATTAACATTATCTAGCCTTAAACAAAATCTGATATTTGACAAAATAGGCTAATAATATAATTTTTGATATTTCTACACTATTCTTTACTTAGCTAATGACATCCCAAGATAAAATTAATGGCCAACTTTCTGCCATGTTCCCTATTTTGACAATTCAAATATAATTATACTAATGAGATTTCGAAATGGATAAAATTATTACAAAGCTTTTATACGAATTTCAAAATAAGACAATTAACTTATAGCCATCGTGTCGGACTCACTACTAGTTAACCAACATGAAACAAAGCTGAAATTTAAACTAACGAACTTAAATGAATAAAAGACAAAATTACAATTCGAGCTTCATTTATTTGTCATGTAGAAAGCTTTGCATGACATGAGTTTACAGATATATACCTGATATTGGAAGCAAAAGAAAATGAAGATGAGAATCAGCAGCAGTAATAACAATACAGCAACAACAACTGCCCAGCAACAGTAACAACCCAGTAACAGACCAGTGGAGTAGTAATCCCAAAAACAAAAGCTTTAAGCTTTGAATGAAACAACAACCATTAATACTAATTTCAAACAAAGAAAGAAAGCAGAAGATTTTTTAGTTTTTATTTTTATTTTGAAAGCTTAAATATTTTTCGGAATTTTTCTTTCTCTTAAATGTTCAGCCCTTTTTTTCTCTCTTCTATTCTCTGTCCGTTTTTTTCTCTCTATCTGTGTGTGTATTTTTTTTTTATCTTTGTCTTGTGTTCAAGACTTCATATATATAACACATCCCATAAACCTTTCAATTAATTAAAATCAATACTTTTTCTCTACCCAACTCATTATCTTTCCACTCATCCCCATTACATTAAATAAACATATCACACCACCCCATTTCATTTTGTCCCCCATGCTTCATTTAAAATAATGCAAGATTCCCCTTTAAATTAAATCTTGTCCCCCCTTTATATTAAATAACCATATCACAACCCACCCCATTTCATTTTGTCCCCCATGCTTCAAATAAACAATTACAAAATGTACAATTCCTAAACTACCCCCTCCGACCTTACTGAAATTACCAAACTACCCCTGAACGTACTACAAATTTACCAAACTACCCATCAGCTATAACACATCAATTAATCAAACTTAACCAAAATATAGACAATATGATCAATTTCTAATAATGTTCAAACAACAATATGAACACGGATGAACATCATAACAACAATATCACATGAACACGATTTTAACAACATTTTAACAACAAATCACATGAACACGAATTGAACAACAAAGAACAACTAAAATTTGATTGAACAATATTTTAGCAACAAACAATCCTATTTTCTGATTCAACAACAACAACAAACAAAGTATGAAGATTTCTAAATTCAATCATATTGAACTTAAAATCAACTCTAACAATATTACAACAAACAATTCTTATATTAAACTTTAAACAAGATTATGAGAACAATTCAAAAAATAATCATAAATGGTAAACAAGAAATCAAACTATACAAAATTCGGATTCAAGATCATCCAAACAAAGTATGAACATGAATGAATCTATTTTAACACAACAAACATGACGGATTAAATGATTAAATCAATATATTCCTTTAACACAACTAATTCTTTTTAGACAAATAACAAGATCGACGAATAAACAATTATGAACTTAAGCTTGAACTTAACAATATTAACAATTTCTAACAATACATAAACACATGAAACAAATTGAAGAAATAGTTAATTAAATTTCAATTTGAATCTAACAAACATCAAACTAACAAATATTCATTTAAACAATAATACAAACATGAAATGAATATGAAACATAACTAATTAAACTTCTATTTTGAAATCTGAAAATTAATTTAAAAAACAACATGAACACACTAGAAAATTATTTCAACGATGAACAACGAACAAAACAAGGATTAAATCATTTAATGATTTTGGATCCAAAAATAACGAACAAAAATTACGGACAATAAATGAGATTCAAAAACCAACTAATTGGAAATGAATCAATGACGAACTTCGATAGTAAATAAATCTGTCCAAGCCTCGACCAAAGCTCGAACGAAGGACGACGAAGACGAAGAAGAAGTAGAAGCAGTCATGCAACTACTGCCGCGACGAGCGGCAGCAGCAGTCCGTCCAACACCTGCTGTAACGAGCAGCAGCAGCACTACGTAGGAAGCAGAAGCAACGGCGGAGGAAGGAGGAGAAGCAACGGCGATAGGCGTGTTTGGATGACGGCGTGTTTGCTGAAACGCAGCTGCGCGAGCAGCAGCAGTTCGGTCATGTTTGGTTGAAACAGAAGCAGCAGCGACATGGATGACGACGAAAACACGAAGAAGAAGAAGCAGCTGAACGCAGCGAGAAAGAGAAGCAGCTGAACGCAGTAGGGGAAGCCATGGATGAGCTCAAACTCGACGATGACGAAGCTTGACGGAGGAGGGCAACTATGGAGTTGTTGGTGCGTGTGTGCGTGAGTGACGGGGTGAGGGGGCGTTCGTGGGGGAGGCTGGTCGACGTTGCAGGCTGGGGTTTGTGGGGGGGGCAGCCATGGGAGCTTGAGAAACTTGGAGAAGAAGAAGAAGATAGGAAAGGGGGGGTGGCGGATTGGTTAGGTCTTTTTAGGGTTTTCTTTTTTTTTTTTTTGTTTTGTGTTGTTTGTAAGATAATAGGATGTTGGGTTATGGACTGGGTCGACCCAGTTCGAAATGGACTGGGTCGTAGGGAAGATTGGGCCATTTTTTGGGCCTATGGCTTGAAATCGAAGAAGAGGCCCAATTCCGACTTTCTTTATATTTTCGCTCTCTTTTCTTCTTTTATTTCTCTAAAACTAAATTATAAAAATACTTAAACAATTATTAAGAACTAAATTAAGTTATAAAAGTGCAAATTAACTCCAAATAATAATTAGCGCACAATTAAGTAATAATTAAGCATAAAATTGTATATTTGGACATTAAATGCTAAAAATGCAAACGATGCCTATTTTTGTAATTTTTAATTTTTGTAAAACAAATTTAATTACTAACAATTGTAGAATTAAATCCTCCATGCGAAATGCAACATATTTTTGTATTTTTAATAATTTAACAAATAAACATGCACAGACAAACATACAAATAGTTACACAAAATATCACAAAAATTGCACACCAATGAAAATTATTTTATTTTTTAATTTTTTGGAAGTAATTCTCATATAGGGCAAAAATCATGTGCTTACAGCTGCCCCTCTTTGCCCGAAGACACGAAGGGTTTTCGTGCAAAGATAAAGCAAGCGATTTTTGCCCATCCGAGTACTACGTGTGAAGCATTATTTTTGAAAAAGATTTGACCGAACCTTTGCTTCAAAGGTTTCCTACATATCCTGGGCTAAACAGGAATCAAGTCAATGTAGTTCGGGAAATTTTGGTAGCTGGGACTACCGTGAGACTGCAATGTTACTGTTGTTGCATGCTATTACTACTGCTTACCGATCTCCTTGTTACACCTTGCTTAAAAGAAAACAAGAAGCTAGGCTAGAGTACAATTTGTTTTTGTTGCCTTGCTTCCTTGTCTGCTTGCATTTCTTCCGGTGCTTTTCTTCTTTTGACACATGTACTTGAGTTTGTACTGTGACCTCTTGTTGCAACCTTCTATTTCCCGGTGCCGGGGAATTTTATTGTTTCCTGCTGGGGATTCCTATTGTAAACCTCTGTTTTATTGTCCTCTGACTTGATCTTGAAATGTATGCCTCTGTTATCTGGGAGGGCTCCCAACTTCAATACTTGAAATATAAAGACTGAAATGTATGCCTCTGTTCTATGGGCGGGCTCCCAACTTCAACAACTGAAATGTAAAGACTGAAATGTATGCCTCTGTTATCTGGGCGGGCTCCCCACATCAACAACAACTTTTAAAAATAAGCGTCATTCCTCTCTTCAGGCGGGCTCCTGACTTCAACAACAACTTTGAAAATAATCACCATTCCTCTCTTCAGGCGGGCTCCTGACTTCAACCAATACATCGCCATTCCTTTCTTTAGGTTGGCAAGATTTCAACAACTTTTTAAAAAAAACGCATTTCCTCTCTTCATGCGGGCTTCTGACAACAACTTTGAAAATAATCGTCATTCCTCTCTTCAGGCGGGCTCCTGACAACAACTTTGAAAATAATCGCCATTCCTCTCTTCAGGCGGGCTCTTGACTTCAAACCATACATCGCCATTCCTTTCTTTAGGTTGGCAAGATTTCAAACACTAAATCGCCATTCTATTCTTCAGGGGGGCTCCTGACTTCAACAACTTCTTCTTTTTTTTCAAATTCAAACTTCTTCTTTTTTCAAATTATCCTAAGAGAAAATTCATCAAACTAGGATTTTATCTTGGGAGAACAATTTCATCAGACCAAGATTTTGACTCTAGGAGATAAATCGTCAGACTAGGTCCATTTGTTGTGATCTTAGGAGAAAGATTCATCCGACTAAGATTTTATCTTGGGAGAACAATTTCATCAGACCAAGATTTTGACTCTAGGAGATAAATCGTTAGACTAGGTCCATTTTGTTGTGATCTTAGGAGAAAGATTCATCCGACTAAGATTTTATCTTGGGAGAACAATTTCATCAGACCAAGATTTTGACTCTAGGAGATAAATCGTCAGACTAGGTCCATTTGTTGTGATCTTAGGAGAAAGATTCATCCGACTAAGATTTTATCTTGGGAGAAAAATTTCATCAGACCAAGATTTTGACTCTAGGAGATAAATCGTCAGACTAGGTCCATTTTGTTGTGATCTTAGGAGAAAGATTCATCCGACTAAGATTTGATATCTTATCTTGGGAGGAAATTTCATCGGACCAAGATTGTATCGGGAGGGAAATTCATCAGACTAGGACTTTTTATCCTAGGAGAAAAATGTAAAGATCAATGATTTGAGAAACTTACCTTCGTAATTCCTTCTTTTCTTTTCTCCTTCCTTCGCGCTGCTTTGTTCTTGCTTGCTGGGGATAATACCACTGCGGTAGTTTTCTTTCTTCCCCTCCTTCAAATTCAAATTTTTTTTTTATCAGAATTTATTTTCTCTCAACACTGCTGGGGATAAAAGTGTTATCTTCTTGGGATAACGTCGTTGAGGATAACGTTGCTGGGGAATTTTATCCCTTCAAATCGATGCTTCATTCTTCTGGAAGCTGTTGGGGATGACAATGGCTTTTGCTTTTTCTATACACCAATTGTCATCTCTTTGTTCTGTCTGCTGGGGAACAACTTCTTTTATTAAAACTTGTTATGCTGGGGGTAAAACTGGTTCAAAGACCACTTCCCTTGAGACTGGTGCTATATTCATTTTACCCTGAATGGGTATCTGACTTCCAGAAAATTTTCCAAATGAAAGGAAAATTTTCTGCCCCAGTTTGACAGTCTCCCTTATGGCCTGCATTTCTGTCATCAATGCCACTTCCTTTACCTGTTTCAATTTAAACAAAATTTGTTAGTTTAAAACGCGGTGGTTGGTTGTGATACTCCCACTGGGATGGTTTTCCCTTTTCCCTTCCTTGCTCTGCATTCCACAACTTGATGGGGATGATATTATTTGCTGGGGATAATCCTTTTCTGCTGGGGATATCCCTCTTCTTTCGTGGCATGGCTCGGAAACTTGCATTTTCCCGACCTTTTAGTCTCTCATGAATTTCCCAAATCATGCTTATTGTTTTTCTTGTTTTGTCCACGGGCTCTGGTCTTGAGGTTTAATAACCTTTGATTTAGGCAAGGATATCCCTCTTGACACTCGTTGATCTTTTTGTCAATTCCCTTTTGCTGGGGATATCTTTTTTTTTTTGACACTGGCCTCGCGCTTGTTCCTTGCTGACTATACCATTTGTATGTATTAGTCAGATCTTATCTTGGAAAGCTAATGGCCTATTTTGAAGTCATTTCCCATTGGTTCTGACCAAACAGACTCTACTGGGGAAATTTCTATGAAAGGAAAAGATAAAAGGGAACAGAATAAAAGACAATGGAAAAAGATGACTCTTTAACAAAAGAAACTATAAATAAAAACCTATCAAACGCAAATACCAACTCTATTGGTCATGACATGCACATGTGGCCTATCCTTCGTCATCAATCGTCTTTCGAGATCTTCCCTTGACTTGGCGATTCCCCATCTGATTCCCAATCTTATTCGACTTGTAGTGCCCGAAGGGTTTTCACTATCAAGCCTCTCTCATTTTGGTTTTTCTCTCAGCTTGCGTCGCCTTATGGTGTCCGTAAAGATTTTCATCGATAAGACTCTCTCATTTGTATCACTTTCCAGCTGGGGATTTGGAGTGTTGCCGGTATGACTCTCTCTGCTGGAGATTAGAGTCCTTTCTGCTGTGGAACAGAATGTTATGTTCGCCGGTAAGACTCTCGTTTGTCTGACTTGGCATCTTTTGCAGACTGGTCAGAAGGTCTTTCTTTGGACTGTAATGTGGGTTTTTTGGATAGGCTTAGAAAGAAAGGGTATTAAAGGCTCAAAAACAAATCAATTTGGGGTTCAAAATTACAACCTTCGAAATCATATTTGTTTATAACAAGCGCAACCCTTGCCCCAGTTTCTTGCTTGGGGATTATTTATTTATTATATATATTTTTTAAATTTTTTTGTTACACTATGCATATTACGCACATTATGCGCACTATGCACCCTATGACCGAGCCGTGAAGCGCCTACGTATCCTCTTTGAGGAATCAGGTCAAACGTAGTTCCCAATTCCTCTTTTTTCATTTGACTTTCTTTTGTTTTTTTTTTCATTTTTCTTTTTCTTTTTCGTTTTTTTTTTTTTTTGATTTTTTCTTTACCTTCCTGACTCGTATTTCCTAGTCGTTGCTATTGATTCCGAACGAGGGGTATGAAAGAAAATAAATAAGGCTCAAAAGGGGTAACGAAGGATAAAGTGTTTAGGTAGCAGAATAAAATGCCTTCGTCATTCCAGTCTTCAAAACATGCCAAGTGCAAACAACACAATTGAACATAGATTTATAGTCTCTTCCGATGGTGCTGGACTTGACAATTATGTTAAACACTTGCTTTTTCATTTGTCATTTCTAAAGCACTGCTGGGCGACACTCTCACTCTCATGCACGACCCTCATGCCAATTTGGCGAATCTTGCATTTAACGGTTTTCTTTATGTTTTACTTGCCCCAGTTCCACATGACTCGGGCTTCAAATAATCTCAAATCATTCTTATTTCCTTTAAATGCTTTGATCACCTTCCCAGGGTTTTATGATTAACTTTAGACTAGGCCCAAACTGTGTGCGCATGTCATGTCCCTAGAATCGGCATTGAACGAAAATGACAAAAGGACTAAATAAAAATATGACCGGAAATAATAAAAGACCGGCTTTTGTATTAGACTTCCGGCGAAATGGTTAGAAAAACAAACAAAACAACCAGAATAAAATCTTAACACAACATCAACGAGACTTAAACAAACTGATACGACAAAAATGGAAATACAAGAAGGTTTGACACAAGACAATATTCGGATTACAACCCTAAGAATAATCCGGATAACAGAAATAACAACAAAATAAACCACCAACAGCTTCTCTCTTGCTAACCAAGGAACGAAGCGTCTTCCCATTTTATCAAAATTGGCATCTTAGCCACTAAGCTTTGCATTAGTATTGCCAAGACCATTATCAGCTTCCATATCATCAACCTCCGTCAACAAGTTCTCGATAGGGTTCGAGTGCTCCATGTTACTGTTATCGATCACAATCCGCCCTTCTTGGATCATTTTCTCTACTTCCCTTTTCAAATTATGACAACTCTCAATGTTGTGCCCTATGACATTGGAGTGGTACGCGCATTGCGCTGCCGGATCAAAGTTTCTTGCATGTGGATCTGGAGTATATGCGGGGAGCGGCTCAATCAAGCCAGCATGCTTTAGCCTTTCAAACAGACTTGTATAAGATACTCCGATAGGGGTGAGAGCCTTTCCTCGTTTTAGCAACCTTTCGTTCCTAAATGCTTGATTGGGCCGGAAACCTGATCCAGGGGGCTTCCGGTAGGCTCGTGAGGGTGGATAGGCCTTCTGTGGAGCTGGGTATTTGGAAAGTGAAGCCCGTCTTTGGGAATCTCGTGGAGAGAAGTAGCATTGGGGAGGGGAGTAGCGTGGACGAGTGATGGAGCTACTCGGGTAGCTAGGAAAGCTGTCATAAGTGGGTTGGGATGGAGAGTATGGGGGATGGGTAATTCCAGAGTTTGAAAAGCTTGGCGGTGGTGGGGGTGGTGCTTTCCCAGTTATCCATGCCTGATACATGTCTGCCACATGTTGTCTCAGCATTTTCACTTCTTCTACCAACCCGTTGTTCTGTTCGACCAATTGTTGTCGGTCATCAGTACCGACCCACCCTGTTCTGAGGTTCTGTGTCATTTGCTTTGCAGGGAGGAGTTACCACAACCAACCACTTTTCTATATATGAACACAGCAAAGGGAAGCCATCACGTTAGTGTCAGGGCATTTGACAGATAATCATATATTAGAGATGCAATGCACCTAAGCAGTTAAACCGTTTTATCAGAGATGCGATGCACTTGCGCTTTCCTTTATTTTTCTTTCTTCCTTTTTTTTTTCTTTTTCAGTGGTGGTCGAATCTTATGGAGATTGCCTACGTATCATGACCCCGCATGAATCAGACCTTGCGTAGTTCGGACCAATAAAAGATGAACAATACTAATCATTTTTTTCAATTTTCATATTAAAATAAACTGGGTTTCAATGGTTTGAAGATGATCTACAAACTCGAAAATCAAACAACCCACATATTTTAATCAAAAGATTTACAAACTCAAAAACAAACGGCCAGCTTCCTTTCCCCGTTTGACAAATGCAATCAAACGGCTATTTTTGCAAATGTGGCCCCTTCCAAATTTTGAGGCCGGAGAAGATTATTTTATGACACTTTAAAAACTTGTCCATTCTTTTACGAAAATAGCCTTTCTACAACTGAAAGATACTCTAAGGCTATTTCGGCAAGAACGGTTTAAGACGCGGCCGAAGCTGGCTTGACTTATTTTTTACTAAAAAAAAATTCAAATGGTATTCACCTGACCGCTGACTCTTTGTTTTTTTTTTCAAATTACAATAAAAACCGGGTGTTGCAAACACGGCCTTTCAGCGCCTCGGGGACGAAGATTTTTTAAGGCTGTATGGGTCAACTGAACCATATTTTAAAAAAATGACCCAAAAGTGGCTGTTTATGCAAAGTCAGCTTTCCGGCGTCCCTTTCGGGAACATTCGGCTATGTCTTGATAAAACAGCGTCACCCGACTTCTTTATGACAAAACTAAAATTTGACATATTTTTTTTTTGGCTATTTTGTTTAAGCAAAAAGTGGAGGCTGGACACTGCCCGACTTATTTATGAAAAAATAAATAAAATTTTGACATGTTTTTTATTTATTTATTGGTTTTTGGCTATTTTAGCAAAAATGGGGGTTGGACCCGATGAGGGTTGCCTACGTATCTCACATCCGGTGAGAATCAAACCCGCGTAGTTCGGGCAGGTCATGAATAAAGTAAGTAAACTAATTTTAAATTATTATTATTTTTGAATTTGTAAAAGAACTGCTTTAAAAGAAGCAAGGAAGTATATATAAATGAAGTATATATATATATATTTTTTTTTTGGATTTTTGATTGATTTTCTTTTTGAAAGAAAGACTTCTAAGAATTCATTTTCTTTTGATTCGAACTTTAAGAATTTCAAAAGTAAAATGAAGAATATTTTTTTTGTTTGAATTTTCATTTGTTTTCTCTTATTCTAAAGAAGAAAGAAAATATATATATATTTTTTTTTTTGGAATTTTACCTTTAATAAAAGAAATGTTTTCTAAAAAAAATATTTCTTGAATTTTGAATTTTCATTTCAATTTTTAAAGAAGAAGGAAAATATTTTCGAATTTGTTTTATTTTATAATATATATATATTTTTAATAATTAAAAAGACTTTCTAAAGAAGTCAATAATGGAAAATATTTTTGGATTTTTTTTTGTTTTGAAAATTGGGAGTCTAAAAAAAACTTTTCCAGATTTTTTGGGCAGGACAAATATTTTTGCAACAAATAAAGATATATATACATTTTTTGGAAATAAAGAAAAACTTTTTGGATTTTTATATATATATATATATATATATATATTTGCAACAAATAATAAAACCACTTTCAACGCGACTCTTTTTATTTTATTATTTTGAATTTTTCAGAAACGAATAAAAAAAACTATTTTAAAAGTAAGACTCTTTTTCATTGTCATTTTCAGGGGAAGACAAACTATTTTCCTTTATATATATATATATATATATATATATATATATATATATATATATATATATATATATATGTATATTTTTATTTTTTATTTTTTTGAAAAATAAGACAGAACAACGATTTTTTTTCTTTCTATTTTTTCTTTGGTTTTAATAAAACAAACTAATAAAACATTTTTTTTCATTTTCTCAAAATTTCGGCAGAGTTTTGACAGTATTTGGGCATTGATTTTTTTTTTCTTCAAAAATAAACAATCAATTCCCTAACCGCTATTTCTTTTTTTCAATTTTAAAATATTATTCATGATATTCAAAAGTCAGTCAACACACAAATCCGGATCAAATAAATGCGCAAGTAGCAGCAAGTAAGATGCATCAGGATGGTCATTTTTTTTGGTACACCTGTCCTAGACAGACCCAACCCCTGTGTTGAGTCTCCAAAGTCAAATGCACGTGATGCAAACAATCGCTCCTACTAGGGATCCGGCATGAAGCTGAGTTATTCTAAGTGAAAAAACCTGAGGCATATTGATCTAGCCCTAGCTTACCCAAACGGACAGTTTGAGCCGAAGCGGGGGCAACGTACCGGGAGCACGAAAGTCTACCCGGCCTAGTTACTTGTCCCTACTTCGTCTTATTTGGTATGACTTTAACAGAAAGGTGGGCCACGCGCACGTGTGCACCATAAATTTAGAAGACTCAAAAAGAAGGGGGTTTCGTAGCAGTTGTATATATTCATAATTCAAATAATATTAAAGCGGTAAAAGTGTCATTTAGCACATTGGGCATATATCATGTAAAAAAATCAGATAATAAATAAAGCCAACTATAACAATTATTTTAAGCTCGAATTCTTGAACCCTGAACCAGTGGTTCTGGGTTTTGTTCCCCAGCAGAGTCGCCAGAGCTGTCACACCTCCTTTTTACCGCGCCCGCGGGGCGCGTGGGGAGTTTTCTCCAATTAAAGGACAATCGAAACGGGATTTGTTTGTTTGTTTCAGAGTCGTCACCTGGGAATTTTAAGGCGTCCCAAGTCACCGGTTTTAATCCCTGAATCGAGGAGAATATGACTCTGTCTATTTAACAGTCTGCGCACCAGAAATCCGGATAAGGAATTCTGTTAACCCGGGAGAAGGTGTTAGGCATTCCCGAGTTCCGTGGTTCTAGCACGGTCGCTCAACTGTTATATTCGGCTTGATTATTTTGATTTGTAAAATACATTTTTATTGCATGATTTTATTGTTACCGCTTCTATTTAGATTTAAAGACCCTTCTTTGAATCGAATCACGCGTACGTGTATCCGTTTTATATATTACATATATTTTAACGTGAAAAATCGTGTCACGCGTACGTATACACAATGATATTTATAATATAATAATTATTATTATTTTCGAAATTTTTTATTATAAGAAAAAAAAAGACTAGTTCGAAATTGTGCTTAAAATAAAATTAAGAACGTTCGTCGCTCTTGTATAATTAAATATTGAACCGCACATCTCGAGTTATATGAAATTAATATTGATATTCTCCGAAGATCCCCCTTTTTATTAAATGTTCGTTCGAAGTTGCGTGAACGCATAATCCGAATTGCTTTTAGAAATATAATCAGGTTACGCGAACGCATCCCTAATCACGCAAAAAATTCTTAATAGTAGTATAGATTTTCCATAAATTGTTGAATGTTGACCGCAAATTATATTTTTTGCGTAAGAATTATATTTCTCCAAGCCATTCAAATTTAAAAGGGTAAAAATAAACGTGAGATTAATAATATCATTTTTCCGTAAATACAATATATGCATACCCAAAAAGTGAATTGCATATAAAACTAGGAAAAAGAATTAATTTGATAAACAAACTAATAGTTTTCAAAGAAATTATATCTCCTTCTCATCTACTTGTTTTTAGTCCAAAGTTATAATTATTCGGTTAATTTGCTTATGATGACAGATAAAATCAAACCAATTTTTATTCTCGGCCTACGCATGCTATTTATAGTCACTAAATATACCTTTGGTAAGAATTATTGACATTATTTTTTATACATTATTTTTAAGAAGTGAATTAAAATAGGAGGACCCTTTGTTGGTAAGAAAGAGAATTATTCTACAAGTTGATTCAATAAAATGACATCACATGCAACGTAGTGGAACGTCCGAACCATTCATCATATTCCAAAATCATAAACGAGACGGATTATATCAATTCACATTTCTACCATGGTATTTCACATAACCGTTATTATGCCATATCTGATCGAAATACCATTAACATTATCTAGCCTTAAACAAAATCTGATATTTGACAAAATAGGCTAATAATATAATTTTTGATATTTCTACACTATTCTTTACTTAGCTAATGACATCCCAAGATAAAATTAATGGCCAACTTTCTGCCATGTTCCCTATTTTGACAATTCAAATATAATTATACTAATGAGATTTCGAAATGGATAAAATTATTACAAAGCTTTTATACGAATTTCAAAATAAGACAATTAACTTATAGCCATCGTGTCGGACTCACTACTAGTTAACCAACATGAAACAAAGCTGAAATTTAAACTAACGAACTTAAATGAATAAAAGACAAAATTACAATTCGAGCTTCATTTATTTGTCATGTAGAAAGCTTTGCATGACATGAGTTTACAGATATATACCTGATATTGGAAGCAAAAGAAAATGAAGATGAGAATCAACAGCAGTAATAACAATACAGCAACAACAACTGCCCAGCAACAGTAACAGACCAGTGGAGTAGTAATCCCAAAAACAAAAGCTTTAAGCTTTGAATGAAACAACAACCATTAATACTAATTTCAAACAAAGAAAGAAAGCAGAAGATTTTTTAGTTTTTATTTTTATTTTGAAAGCTTAAATATTTTTCGGAATTTGTCTTTCTCTTAAATGTTCAGCCCTTTTTTCTCTCTTCTATTCTCTGTCCGTTTTTTTCTCTCTATTTGTATGTGTATTTTTTTTCTCTGTATTGTTTTCTTGTCTCTTATTCTCTTGTCTTGTGTTCAAGACTTCATATATATAATCACATCCCATAAATCTTTCCATTAATTAAAATCAATACTTTTTCTCTACCCAACCCATTATCTTTCCACTCATCCCCATTACATTAAATAAACATATCACACCACCCCATTTCATTTTGTCCCCCATGCTTCATTTAAAATAATGCAAGATTCCCCCTTTAAATTAAATCTTGTCCCCCCTTTATATTAAATAATCATATCACAACCCACCCTATTTCATTTTATCCCCCATGCTTCAAATAAACAATTACAAAATGTACAATTCCTAAACTACCCCCTCCGACCTTACTGAAATTACCAAACTACCCCTGAACGTACTACAAATTTACCAAACTACCCATCAGCTATAACACATCAATTAATCAAACTTAACCAAAATATAGACAATATGATCAATTTCTAACAATGTTCAAACAACAATATGAACACGGATGAACATCATAACAACAATATCATATGAACACGATTTTAACAACATTTTAACAACAAATCACATGAACACGAATTGAATAACAAAGAACAACTAAAATTTGATTGAACAATATTTAGGATTATGATATTACCATTCTATATCATCCGGGAAAGGCCAATGTAGTGGCCGATGCTTTGAGTCGAAAGGCAGTAAGTATGGGGAGTTTGGCGTACATTCCAGTTGGGGAGAGACCATTTGCAATTGATGTTCAGGCTTTGGCCAATCTGTTTGTGAGACTAGATGTTTCGGAGCCCCGTCGGGTGTTGGCTTGCATGGTTTCTCGGTCTTCCTTATATGATCGCATCAGAGAGTGCCAGTATGATGATCCGCACTTGCTTGTCCCTAAGGACAGAGTTCAGTATGATGATGCCAGAGATGTGACCATCGGTGATGATAGTGTGTTGCGGATGCAGGGCCAGATTTGTGTGCCCAATGTGGATAGGCTTAGAGAATTGATTCTGGAAAAGGCCCACAGCTCGCAGTATTCTATTCATTCGGGTGTCGCGAAGACGTATCAAGATTTGAGGCAGCACTATTGGTGGAGAAGAATGAAGAAAGATATTGTGGGATTTGTAGCTTGGTGTCTCAATTGTCAGCAGGTGAAATATGAGCATCAGAGACCGGGTGGCTTACTTCAACAGATGGTTATTCCCAAGTGGAAGTGGGAGATGATCACTATGGACTTTGTTGTTGGACTTCCACGGACTTCGAAGAAATTTGATGCTATTTGGGTGATTGTGGATCGGCTGACCAAGTCCGTGCACTTCATTCCTGTATGTACTACCTATTCTTCAGAGGGGTTGGCAGGGATTTATATCCGGGAGATTATTCGGTTGCATGGTATTCTAGTTTACATCATCTCAGATAGAGGTACTCAGTTTACTTCACAGTTTTGGAGAGCCGTTCAGAGAGAGTTGGGTACTCAGGTGGAGTTGAGCACAGCGTTTCATCCTCAGACGGACGGACAGTCCGAGTGTACTATTCAGATATTGGAGGACATGTTGCGTGCTTGTGTCATCGATTTTGGAGGTTCATGGGATGAAATTTTTCCGCTTGCAGAGTTTGCTTACAACAACAGCTACCAGTCGAGTATTCAGATGGCTCCGTATGAGTCTTTGTATGGGAGGTGGTGTAGATCTCCAGTTGGTTGGTTCGAGCCCTGCGAGGCTAGGCTATTGGGGACAGATTTGGTTCAGGATTCCTTAGAGAAGGTGAAGGTGATTCAGGAAAGGCTTCGTACAGCACAGTCGCGCCAGAAGAGTTATGCGGACCGAAAGGTTCGAGATGTATCCTACATGGTTGGTGAGAAGATCTTGCTGAAGGTTTCGCCCATGAAGGGTGTTATGAGATTTGGAAAGAAAGGAAAGTTGAGTCCATGATTCATTGGACCTTTTGAGGTACTTAGGGGGATTGGGGAGGTGGCTTATATGCTTGCTTTGTCACCCATCTTGTCGAGTGTGCATCCGGTATTTCATGTTTCTATGCTCCGGAAGTATGTTGGGGACCCGTCCCATGTTTTGGATTTCAGCACGGTTCAGTTGGATAATGATTTGACCTTTGATGTGGAGCTAGTGGCTATTTTGGGTCGTCAGGTTCGAAAATTAAGGTCAAAGGATATATCTTCGGTAAAAGAGCAGTGGAGAGGTTAGCCCGTGGAGGAATCTACCTGGGAGACCGAGCGGGAGATGCGGAGCAGATATCCTCACCTGTTTGAGGCTTCAGGTATGTTTCTTGACTCGCTCGAGGACGAGCGTTTGTTTAAGTTGGGGAGGATGTGACAATCCGGCTCGTCGTCTCATGAGTTACTGCCCTGTTTTCCCCATTTTCTGTTTCTTCATACGGATATCTTGTGTGATCGAGTTGATTTGGAGTGGTTTTGGTAGGAAACGAGACACTTAGTCTCTTTTAAGAAGGCTTAATTTGGAAAAGTCAACTTGACATTGAGTTATGAGTTAGAGGGCTCAGATGTGAATTCCGATGGTTCGGTTAGCTCCGGGAGGTGATTTTTGACTTAGGAGTGTGATCAGAAGTGATTTTCGAGGTCCGGTGTAGAATTTGGCTTGAATTGGCGAAGTTAGTATTTTGGCGATTTCCGGTTGATAAGCGAGATTTTGATCCAGGAGTCAGAATGGAATACCGAGAGTTTCTGTAGCTTTTTTTAGGTGATTTGGTATATGTGTACAAAATTTCAGGTCACTCGGACGTGGTTTGGTTGGGTTTTTGATCGAATGCGTGTTTTGGAAGTTTTAGAAGAACTTAGGCTTGAATTCGATGTAATTTGATGGTTTTGGTGTTAATTGAGGTATTTTGATGATTGGACCAAGTTTGTATGATGTTTTAGGATGTATTGGGGCTTTTGGTTGAGGTCCCAGTGGCCTCGAGTGAGTTTCGGGTGGTTAAACGGACTATTTCATCTTTGAAAAAATTGCAGATTTTTGTTTAGCTTCAGTTGTGCACCAAAAAATTTCTGGTGCGAGGAGTCCAGTTTGGAAGTTCATATCTTGAAATATATAAGGAATCAGAAAATGTGCAAAACATAAAAGTTGTAGCACTTGCATTCTAGTTTCCAGAAAGTTAAACCGTTCATGATTTGGATATTCTATCAGAAAGTTATGATGAATCTAATATGGCTGGTGGATAAGTTTTGACAGAATTTTTTTGATGCACTTTAGAAGCTCATATCTCGGAATATATAAAGAGTTATATGGTGTACAACCTATCAAATGAAAGATCATAGAGTCTAGTTTTTACATATTCAATTCGTTTGTCATTTGGATATTTCCACAAGGAGTTATAGGCGTTTTAACAGAAGGTGTACAGCAAAGAAAATGGTAAGAGGATGTACAACCTGCACAGCGCAAGGTACACCTCGATGAAGCCTGGGCAGAATGTTTTTAAGTCCTCTTGTCCGCGATTTGGGTCCATTTTTCAGCCATAGTTGATCATTTTGAGAGCTTTTTGAAGGAAATTGAAGAGGGATTCAAGGAGAAATGTTTGGATGTAAGAATTTTGGACCTAAAACTCATTTATATTGTGAAATCCATCTAGAAAATCATTGAATTCTTGCTAAAAATGGAAGAAATAGGACTTGGGATTTGAGATTGTGATTGGGGATGTGGAGGACCATTTGGGGTCGGATTTGAGAACTTTTGGTATGTATGAACTCGTGGGGAGATAAAGTACTTGTTGATGTAAAAATTTCTGAATTTCAAGAAGTGGGCCCGGGGCTCGAGTTTTGCCACTTTCGAGAATTTTGATATTTTTCGATTGTTTTCAACTGGGTATTGTTTCTTTAGCATAATGTGACATGTTCGTTGTGATTTTGTCAGATTCGATGCGCGAGGAGGCCAATTTGAGAGGCAAGGGCATAGCGAGCTAGAGCTTTGGCCAAGTTGAGGTGAGTAATGATTTTAAATGATGTCCTGAGGGTTTGAAACCCTGGATTTTGCACAACGTAGTGCTATACTGAGATGAGACACACGTTGCGTGATGAGCGTGGGGTTCATTGCTACTGGGGATTGTGACTTGGTCCATCCCAATTGATATTTTCACTACATTTTGACTGAGACTTATGCATTATCATCCTGACTTGGGCTAGTTGCCATGTTTGGGGCCTTGTGCCAACCTGTAGAACCCTTATGGGATTTTTGACTAGTTTTCCTCACTTATTTGCTAAAAATCATATCCTCAATCATGTTTCTAATTGTTTAAAAATGATAGGAACCGGGTTATGAAATGTTAACCATATATGAGAGAAATATGTGGGCTGAGATCCCTACCTTATATTATTGTGCCCGAGAGGCTATGATTATAATGACTGAGAGGGGTTGAGGACCCAACAGTGAGGATATTATATATGATATTGGATCGGGCTGCACGCCGCAGCAAATACATATATTGGATCGGGCTGCACGCCGTAGCAAATACTTATATGGATCGGGTTGTGCGCCGCGGCAAATATGTAAATATATGGATCGAGCTGGTCGTCGCAGCAATATAGCGCTTAGGCTGTAGGAGCCCCTCCGAAGTATGCACACCACCAGTGAGCGTAGTTGACTATTATATATATATATATATATATATATATATATATATATATATATATATATATATATATATATATATATATATATATATATATATATATATATATATATATATATATATATATATATATATATATATATATATATATATATATATATATATATATATATATATATATATATATATATATATATATTTCGGTTATTGTGAGAAGTATATGAATTGAGTATTGAGGGTAAGAAATAAGTAAATGAACAGAAATGCTCGAGGAGCAAATTTATACTGGATTAATGCCTGTCAAATTACCTGTTTTCACCTGGTTCAAAGCGTTTCATTCAATTTTCTTTACTACTAGCTCTTTAAATGGTTTTACTGCTTTGATATAGAACTGCTTAGTGCCTTTACGTGATTTCATATCGTCAGCCATTATTTATTGTTATTACTCATTGGGTCGGAGTACTCACATTACTCCCTGCACCGTGTGTGCAGGTACAGGTCCCTAAGGTGTAGAGCGAGCTTTCTTGTGGTTCAGTTTTTCATTGGAGTTATCGAGGTAGCTGCATGGCATCCGCAGACCCGATTTCTCCCTCTATCTTTCTTTACTATTCCGCATTTTACACATATTTCTGCATTAGGCTTTTGAAACCTTATATTAGAGGCTCAGACTTGTGACACCAAATTATTGGGCATTTGTAGAGATTTCATTACGGCCTTCCACATAGTTCAATCTTTTATTTCAGACTTCTACTTATATTAAATTGGTATCTATTTCTGAAAATTGGTAATGAATTCTAATAAGAAGGGATTGTGAGTGATAATTGGTCGGGCTTGCCTAGCATCGTGTTGGGCACCATCACAACCGGGATTGGGGTCATGACACTTACATGCTTATAAGAGAGAGATTTCCCTTTCGGGAAACCCGAAAAAGTCTACTGAGCTTTGGGAATTAAAAATGATCACACATAAGCATAAGGACTTATTTATTTTACAAGCTTAGAGGAGGAACTACTAAAGTATTCTTATGGAAATATTTTACAAAGTGTTTTGGAAAGGGGGAGGTTGATGATGAAAAAGTTGGTTGGATGGGTTTTCTTCAGAGTGTTTTTCTTCTTCTTGTATCTTTTCAAAGAATTTATCGAATTTATCTGACTTTTTCTGTGAAATATTTTCTTTTCTATATCCCCAATTATCTATTCTTAATTCACATTTCTTAAAATGCTATTCTAATTTGCTTAATGTTAATTTTCCAAGTTTACACCCTTTACATTAGAAAGTCTTATTTCTATTTTCTTTAACTAGCCTTCTTGCTTTTTTCTAATGCTATGTCTACTTCGAATTCGTCTTGTATTATTTCAATATTCATAAATTCAGTATCATTATCTTCCATCGTACTTTCAGTTCCATCATCTATTTCTTTTTGGGTAGAATAGTTATAATTGGTAAACCTAATTGATGTTTCTCCTTTAGAGTTTGTATATATTAAATGAAATTCTTGTTTGAATATTTTTGGCTTTGCGAAATTGTCACGACCCGGATTTCCCACCCTCGGGAGTCGTGATGACGCCTACTAATGAGAGCTAGGAAATCCAATCCCTAGTTGCTTACTTCGTTAATAATTACTTCTTTTAATAATGATCGGCGATATCACCAAAGCAACATAATTAAATAAATATGCGGAAGACTTAAATTTAAAGAAAACTGAACAATAATGCAAGAATCAACATATGCCTCTACCCAAGAACTGGTGTCACATTACTCACGAACTTCTAAGAGTGTTAAATACAACCATTTGAAAGAAACGATAGAGGAGACACCAGGCCTGCGAACGCCTGCAAGGCTACCTCAGTGTCTCACTGGACTGAAGGTTGGCTCTCGCGCTACGGCTGCTGTCCAAAACCTGGATCTGTGCAAAAGAGCACAGAGCGTAGTATCAGCACAACCGGCCCTATGTGCTGGTAAGTGTCTGGCCTAACCCCGGCGAGGCAGTGACGAGGCTAGGACCAGACTCCAGATAAATCCGTACAGTTATATAATATATGGCGGAAAAGTAAACAAGTAATAAGCAGTTAAAGCTGGGGAAGGAGAACATGC
Organism: Nicotiana tabacum; assembly: GCF_000715075.1. Taxonomy (NCBI): domain Eukaryota; kingdom Viridiplantae; phylum Streptophyta; class Magnoliopsida; order Solanales; family Solanaceae; genus Nicotiana; species Nicotiana tabacum. The sequence goes on from NC_134087.1 coordinate 200,983,052, forward strand.
TTCGGGGATAGCAGTTAAAAGAAATAACAGGGAATAATAAGGAAGCTAGCACTATAACTTCTATCACAAATGAAGAAAATAAAGGCAACTTTCACTTTTAGTTTCCTCTTGTTGCAGGCGTGCAACCCGATCCCATTTCTCATATCTCGTGGTAAGCGTACCACCTGCTCCCATTTCATTCTATCTCGTGGTAGGCGTACCACCCGCTCCCATTTCATTATATCTTGTGGTAGGCGTACCACCCGCTCCCATTTCATAATATCTTGTGGTAGGCGTACCACCCGCTCCCATTTCATCAATCTTGTGGTAGGCGTACCACCCACTTCCACTTCATAATATCTTGTAGTAGGCGTACCACCCACTCCAATTTCATCAATCTTGTGGTAGGCATACCACCCGCTCCCATTTTATAATATCTTGTGGTAGTCGTACCACCCGCTCCCATTTCATCAATCTTGTGGTAGGCATACCACCCACTCCCATTTCGTAATATCTTGTGGTAGGCATACTACCCGCTCCCATTTCATCAATCTTGTGGTAGGCGTACCACCCGCTCCTATTTCAGTTCATCACACAATCACAAGAAATCCCGGCAAGGGAACATCAGTAATATAATAACTTCCCGGCAAGGGAACAAGGATATCGAAATAGTCAACCCGGCAAGGGAGAATCAGCTATAACCAATCTCACTTTGCTAGTACTCAGTTCAATTAATGGAAATACTTAATCATAGAGGATCATTAATTAAAGTATACAAGGTGTCATTCAAAAACACAACAACTTTCAAGTTAAGACCCACGGTCATGCTTGACACCAACGTATAGATACTCGTCACCATGTCTATACGTCGTACTCAACAAGAAGCAAGTAGCAAATATGACTTAACTCCTAATCCCTCAAGCTAGGGTTAAACCAAACGCTTACCTCGATGCCTTGAACACCACTCAAGTCTCAATTATAGCTTTACCTCTTGATTCCACCACCAATCCTCTCGAATCTAGTCATAAGTTACTTAATCACATTAATAAATGCTAAATGAATCAACCCCAATGCATGAAAAAAGGTTTTCCAAAGTTTTACCCAAAAGTTAAAATTCACCCCCGGGCCCATGTGGTCACAACCCGAGGTTCGAACCAAAACCCGATCACCCATTCCCCCACAAATTCAAATATATGGTTTGTTTTGAAATCGGACCTCAAATTGAGGTCCAAATCCGTAATTTTAGAAAAACCTAGTGTCACGACCCAACTCCCGGTCGTGATGGCGCCCAACACACTACTAAGCAAGCCCGACCATTATTCAACACTTAACCCAATTTATCAAAAATAGCGAAAAGAAATATCAATTAAGCAAGATTAAAGTACTGAAGAATTTAACAAAATACACAATATAATCTCACTAGGACCCGGTGTCACGAATCTGAGCCTCTAGAATACAGAATATCATCCTAATACACGGTATATCCAAAGTCCGATAATGCGGAAATAAAGAGATAGGATAGGAGGGAGAAGATCAATGGTTGTGAACGTCGTGCAGCTACCTCGATACTCCCAGAGGCTGGATCTGCTGATCAACTGGATCTACTGAGCCTGAGACTGCCCTGGATCTGCACACAAGGTGCAGGGAGTAAAGTGAGTACACCGACCCAGTGAGTAATAAAAGTAACTACAGTCCGAAGATAAGAAAATCCAGTAAATACACAAAGTAAGCTACAATCCGAATATACAGCAACATATAGAACTGAGCAGCTAAACACCAGTATAAATACAAATACATGAATGCAATGCAATGCATATGATGGTACATTTCAGTACCCACTGCGGCGTGCAGCCCGAGCCATCCATATTTATTTATCGTCGACGGCGCTCACTGGGGTGTGTACAGACTCCGGAGGGGCTCCTACAGCCCAAGCGCAATATCTTGGTCAGTCATTGTTACCTGACCGGTCAGCCATTGTTACCTGACCAATTTATATCATACAGTGCCATTGCTACCACTGTTCAAGTGTATTATCCAGTGTCATTGTTACCACTATTTCAAGTATATCACACAGTGTCATTGTTACCACTGTTTCAAGTATATCACACAGTGTCATTGTTACCACTGTTTCAAGTATATCACACAGTGTCATTGTTACCACTATTTCAAGTCACTTTATAATCAGTCCAGAAAATAATATAATAAGCCCCTTGGGCATTTACAAAACAGAAGTTCCCAGCCCGGAATACATTTAAAAATATCATTTAAGTTTTCAACACTTAGAATTATGGCTGAGTTTGCAAAACACCATTTAAAACCTTGGACTGAAATTAAATGATATGCAAATCATGCTAAGCAGTAATATCAATCCTCGAAGGATTTTACAAATCGGCACAAGGCCCCAAACATGGCATCAAGCCCAGTAATATCAATGAAGTATGTGTATCAATCACCAGTATAGTATAAACATCACACGGGATGGATCAAGTCACAATCCCCAATAGTATCCGACCCCGCACTCGCCATGGAGTGCGTGTCACGCCTCAATATAGCGTTACGATGTGAAAGTCCGGGGTTTCAAACCCTCATAACAGCATTTACATCTATTACTCACCTCTAACCGGTCGTAGGCTAGTCCGCAATACCCTTTCCTCTTGAATCGACTTCTTCGCGCGTCGAATCTAGTCAAAACCACAACGAATACGTTACAATAGGCTAAGGGAATATAACCCAATCGAAAAGACTCAAAAAATGTCGAAAATCACGAAATTAGCAAAACCCGAGCCCCGGGCCCACGTCTCGAAATTCAGAAATTTTTACATTAATACGACCCTTATCTCGCCACGAGTCTATACATACCAAATTCACAAAAATCGGAGTTCATTTGGCCCCTCAAATCACCATTTAATTCTCTTAAGTTTCAAACCCTAACCCACCATTTTTGTCCATAAATTACTTGAGTTTTCAGCTCTAATCCATGTATTTAACTTGGAAATAAGTAGAAACAACTCACCTTTGATGCTTGATGAAATCCCCCTTGAAATTCTCTCCAAAATAATCCAAGCCAAATGAAAGAAATGAAAGAAATAAGCCAAATCCGTGTTTAAAAGAATCTGCCCGTGCTTCGTCGAGTTGTACATTGCACTTGTGCTATACAAGTTGTACATCCTATTAAAAAATTTTATTATCGGACACCTTCTGTTTAAACACACATAACGTCTTTTATAAATATCCAAATGAAAAACAGTTTGAAGATTTAGAAACTAGACTCGAAGATCTTTAATTTGATAGGTTGTACACCATATAACTCTTTATATATCCCGAGATATGAGCTTCTAAAGTAGGCTCCCCGAAATCAGAATATTCTGGAGAACGAGCTCCACCAGTCATATTCAATCGACCGTAATATTCTCTACAGATGTCCAAATTACGATTTCTTTAGCTTTCAGGAAACTAGATATGAAGGGCTACAACTTTCGTTTTTGAACCATCTCAAAATTCATTATATATCAAAAGATATAGGCCTCCGAAGTACGCTCCACGATTGTAGTCCAAAGACCTTCTGCAGAAAATTGCAGCAGAAATTTCTGCAGCTTTTTCTTTTCTTTTTGGTCCGAATTTCATTCCGTTAACCTTCCGAAATCCACCCGAGGCCCTCGGGACCTTAACCAATTATATCAACATGTCCCACAATATCATTCAAACTTGTCCCAATCTTCGAAACACCCAAAATAACATCAAAACATCAAATTATCATCGGATTCAAGCCTATGAATCTCACGAACTTCCAAATTTCATTTTTGATCAAAAAACCAACCAAACCACGTCCGAATGACCTCAAATTTTGCAGACAAGTCCAAAATGACATAACAAAGCTACAAAAACTCTCAAAATTTCTTTCCGACCCTCGGATCAAAATCTCACCTATCAACCGGAATTCGCCAAAATACTAACTTTACCAATTCAAGCTTAATTCTACACCGGTAATCACAAAAATATTCCGGACACACTCCTAAGTCCCAAATCACCTAACGAAGCTATCCGAACCATAAAATTTGCATTTTCAGCCCTCTAACACATAAATCAATATCCGGTTGACTTTTCCAACTTAAGCTTCCTTAAAAGAGACTAAGTGTCTCAAACCTTACCAAAATCATTCCGGAATGACTTCAAATTTTGCACACAAGTCACATTAGACATTACATACTTGCCCCATCTTTCGGAACCGCATTCCGACCCCGATATCAAAATTTTCACTTCCGGTCGAATTTTCTCAAATACCTTCAAATTTCTATATTTAGCCAAATGACTTCAAAATGACCTTCGGACACCCGAATTCACTTCCGATTGCGCTCCCAACTCCAGAATCACCATACGGAGCTATTCCCAGACTCGGAATCCCAAACGGACATCTATAACACTGAAATGCCTTCCAACCCAAATTTATGAAATTCTTCTAAAGTACTAACTTTCATAATATACGCTGAAATGCTCACGGGTTACCCAAAACCAAATCCGGACATACACCCAAGTCCGAAATCATCATACGAACATGTTGGAACTTTCAGATCCCAATTCCGAGGTCATTTACTCAAAATTCTAATCCTAGTTCATTTCTTCAATTTTAAGCTTTCAAAATGAGAATTTCCATTTAGATTTGACTCTAAACTTTCCTGAATTTTAATTCTGACCATACACACAAATCAATATACCTGAGATGAAGCCGCTCATGGCCTCAAACTGCTGAATGACGCGCCGGAGCTCAAAACGACCGGTCGGGTCGTTACAATCTCCCCCACTTAAACATACGTTCGTCCTCGAACGCGCTGAGAACTACACTGAAGTAGTCTGAAATCACTTGTTTAACACATCATGCACCTTCCCATGCTACCACTACTCCGTTGAGCACATTAGCTCGATAATTCTGTAGATATACTTATTTATTCAAGCAAATAAGCCATTAGGCCCAATTCCAACATCCTGAATTTCCTGCCAAGCCTGTTTCCATCATACGACCACCATATCAATCTCCACACGCTGTACCCAAACATGACTGCATAACTTTGCTGAATTCACACTTTGTATCACTTTACTCATAGAACCACAATAACATTCTTTAAACATAATAGTCGAAATTCCACGAATCTGATGCTCCCATTGCATCTCATGATCTACACAGGTCTTGCTCTAATTTATTTTTTTTCAACACCGATACGACTGAAGAGATGTGCCGAAATTCACAACCAACTGCTGAATCAACAATTCATTGGATCTACACTCCTGACAAGTTCCATTATCTTGTCCCAAACCAAAGAATGATCTTTGCTTTATAATATACTTTATATAATCAGTTTGCACTGACCCCAAATCTAGCAACCTCGTCTCACCCAGTACGAACTGCTCAGGCAATAAGCTACCTCAGACATAATAAAAAATCCCACAAAATGCCACAATGTGCCAGTATGCTACTAATTCGAACGCGATACAAAAGGAAGGCGAACTCTAGAAGGAACTCCTCAACTCGCACACTAACATAGACTTCCTCAGAAAACAGGAAAACAGAACACATAAAAGCAAATATGGGCACTGAACTGAACATCACACTGTTGCAGTGTGCAACCCGATCCAAACAATATACTCAGGGCGGTGTGCCACCCGATCCACATATAGAACTCACATAAGGAGATATACGTCGAGATGAATAGCTCATCACATCAAAATACCGAATATCGGTCATAAACACACTAAGGTGCATAATATCATTCCCAAGGAAACATATAGCGCTATAGGCTACAAACTTAAGCACACCTGAGGTGCGATACATGATCTAAGTCTCATCCTGCTCATATAACATCACCACTGAGCGGAACCTCAACACATAAGGAATTTACCAAGTCGTCTCACAACTCATACGGTGCAATATATCTTTACATGAATTAGCTGACCACGAAATAAGACCATGACTATCCTTTCATAAAGAGCGCATTGCTGAAATAAACACAACTGGCCTGACGTAAGGCTCACTTCCACATTTAAATCTATCCACCGACCTCAAGTCGATCCTGATCGTGCCAAGCTAGGCTAATAATCTTTCACAGGTCCATAACCCAATAAACAGAGTGCCCTGCAGGCATAAAATTCTCAAATGGATGATATTACCAATCCTCATACTTGGTTTAAATTTCTAATTAATCAAGTAACTACATGTCACACTTATACAATCTTCCCGCGGGACAAGCTCCCACCATTTTCCGAAATAATTAACAGGCCTGCATATTCAAACTACCAGCTGCACTAACACTGAAAAGCGATCAGGAATCCCTAACCAGGATGCAAGGCCTTTCTCACAGAACACTGATCTCAGGTGATACTTACGACAATACCCATCTTACTCAAAACACTAAAACTCCTTTCCTGCTCATCCGAGCTCTTGACATCACATTCATTGACCAAGCTGCGACCTTGGTCCTTACTTCAAATTCCATACCACTCACTGCACCTCATGTGCCGACATACGATAGACACGATCTCCATCACAACTCTGGAACCGACGATAGGCTAATACTTCATCACATAAGACCTTCCATTTAACTCACTTCAGGAGAACTATAGCAACATACAGGCGAATTCTCATAACCGTCAAATATGCCAATCTCTAAGTAGTGGTCCAAGCTACCATAACCCTTTCCGGGATCCGCCTACTCATAACAGGCCCTAACAGAAGAATGATTCAGAATAACATCAATCACTACGGCCGACAAGCCTCACACGCACCGCCACAAATCACATGCATAACTCGATCACGCTGAACAAACCGATCACTGACACCAATATGCCAACTCAACTATGGCTAATCAATCTACTTCCTTCCAGTTTATCCTTGATTGCCTTAGAAATAATAATATCTCCCTTCAACACCTAACTTATTCCAACCGCACTCACCCCAAGTGACCTTAAATCATGAGACCATGCTGTCTCAAAAACCATGACCATTTCATGTCTCTCAAATGCTACACCGCAAGTGAAAACATCATAGAATATTCTGTGTCTTTCTTCATAAGCTGCTTCAAAAGTTTGACTCTTAACTGTACTTATAGACTCAGAATCATCAGGCACCACACTTTGCCTCTTGAATTCACTAGGACTGCTATTGAGAGCCACCCAGCTCTGACTTGGCCCCGAATGCAACCAACTCTACTGAATTTTATAACATATGAATACCATCTCGATAAAGCACCCAACGGAATCACTTCCCTCGAAGCCTGCACCTATACGAGGCATAAATTATGAATCTTCCCTCAAGTCTGAATATGAGCCAATAAGGCTAACCATAGCATGCATCCAACAATTCATTTACTCAAATTACCACTCATGGTCCTTTTCCGTAGCTGCAATAACCCACCAATACGCCAATAACCAGAATTCAGGCAGGTAATAAACCGTGCAATCAGCTAATCAATAGCAAGCTCCCCAACTTGGCTCGAAGCCATAGATCACAACACATATACTCTATTGCTATCGTAATATCATGGTGAGATTAAACTCACTCCATCATAATCTCGTGGAAATACGAATCATCTGGAATTTTAACTCTTCTGCAATTCTTGCATTTACTCACACAACAGTTAAGCCCACTCTCTAGGCGACCAATTTTTTTACTAAGTCCCAAATTTTTCAAAAATTTCGGCAGAGTTTCCTTTGTAATTGGGCCTATCCACCTGCCAGAGAATCACCAAAACTATCCTAACAACACATCCACAACTTGACAAAGCATCACAATAAAAATCAAACACTTAATAGTCCACCTATCATCCAGCAGGTCTCCATCGTCACTTCCAAGTCATATAGATACATCTCACAGTTGTAACATACTCATCATGTAGCTATCCATCCATAATTCCCACTAATTGGGACAACACCAAACATATAAGTTCAAAACACTTTCTTACATAATCAGCACCTCGGTTGTCAAGCCATAGGCAAAGATCCGGCCTCAAGTCCTCCAGACTGGCCTAACATCAAACTCACAGAGATTACAACTCGACCCTCGATTAGGGAATCAAAGCCATCGAGACACATCTGATACAGAGCGCCCGTTGGTGCATACGATCACGCGGAAGGAATTTCAAAAGTTTCTTTTCAAGCTGAATCAAGGACGCACGATAAGAATTCAAGAATGTGAAGTTTTCCTAAAGGTTCGGCAACCTCTCGAGGATAAGTACAGACGTCTCCGTACCGATCCGCGAGACTCTACTAAACCGGCTCATGACTCGCAAGACCAAGTAACCTAAGCTCTGATACCAACTTGTCGCGACCCAAATCTCGGTCGTGATGGCGCCCAGCACACTACTAAGCAAGCCCGACCATTATTCAACACTTAACCCAATTTATCAAAAATAGCGAAAAGAAATATCAATTAAGCAAGATTAAAGTACTGAAGAATTTAACAAAATACACAATATAATCTCACTAGGACCCGGTGTCACGAATCTGAGCCTCTAGAATACAGAATATCATCCTAATACACGGTATATTCAAAGTCCGATAATGCGGAAATAAAGAGATAGGATAGGAGGGAGAAGATCAATGGCTGCGAACGTCGTGCAGCTACCTCGATACTCCCAGAGGCTGGTTCTGCTGATCAACTGGATCTGCTGATCAACTAGATCTACTGAGCCTGAGACTGCCCTGGATCTGCACACAAGGTGCAGGGAGTAAAGTGAGTACTCCGACCCAGTGAGTAATAAAAGTAACTACAGTCCGAAGATAAGAAAATCCAGTAAATACACAAAGTAAGCTACAATCTGAATATACAGCAACATATAGAACTGAGCAGCTAAACACCAGTATAAATACAAATATATGAATGCAATGCAATGCATATGATGGTACATTCCAGTACCCACTGCAGCGTACAGCCCGTGCCATCCATATTTATTTATCGTCGACGACGCTCACTGGAGGGTGTGTACAGACTCCGGAGGGGCTCCTACAGCCCAAGCGCAATATCTTGGTCAGTCATTGTTACCTGACCGATCAGCCATTGTTACCTGACCAATTTATATCATACAGTGCCATTATTACCACTGTTCAAGTATATTATCCAGTATCATTGTTACCACTATTTCAAGTATATCACACAGTGTCATTGTTACCACTATTTCAACTATATCACACAGTGTCATTGTTACCACTGTTTCAAGTATATCACACAGTGTCATTGTTACCACTGTTTCAAGTATATCACACAGTGTCATTGTTACCACTATTTCAAGTCACTTTATAATCAGTCCAGAAAATAATATAATAAGCCCCTTGGGCATTTACAAAACAGAAGTTCCCAGCCCGGAATACATTTAAAAATATCATTTAAGTTTTCAAAACTTAGAATTATGGCTGAGTTTGCAAAACACCATTTAAAACCTTGGACTGAAATTAAATGATATGCAAATCATGTTAAGCAATAATATCAATCCTCGAAGGATTTTACAAATCGGCACAAGGCCCCAAACATGGCATCAAGCCCAGTAATATCAATGAAGTATGTGTATCAATCACCAGTATAGTATAAACATCACACGGGATGGATCAAGTCACAATCCCCAATAGTATCCGACCCCGCACTCGCCATGGAGTGCGTGTCACGCCTCAATATAGCGTTACGATGTGAAAGTCCGGGGTTTCAAACCCTCATAACAGCATTTACATCTATTACTCACCTCTAACCGGTCGTAGGCTAGTCCGCAATACCCTTTCCTCTTGAATCGACTTCTTCGCGCGTCGAATCTAGTCAAAACCACAACGAATACGTTACAATAGGCTAAGGGAATATAACCCAATCGAAAAGACTCAAAAAATGTCGAAAATCACGAAATTAGCAAAACCCGAGCCCCGGGCCCACGTCTCGAAATTCAGAAATTTTTACATTAATACGACCCTTATCTCGCCACGAGTCTATACATACCAAATTCACAAAAATCGGAGTTCATTTGGCCCCTCAAATCACCATTTAATTCTCTTAAGTTTCAAACCCTAACCCACCATTTTTGTCCATAAATTACTTGAGTTTTCAGCTCTAATTCATGTATTTAACTTGGAAATAAGTAGAAACAACTCACCTTTGATGCTTGATGAAATCCCCCTTGAAATTCTCTCCAAAATAATCCAAGCCAAATGAAAGAAATGAAAGAAATAAGCCAAATCCGTGTTTAAAAGAATCTGCCCGTGCTTCGTCGAGTTGTACATTGCACTTGTGCTATACAAGTTGTACATCCTATTAAAAAATTTCATTGTCGGACACCTTCTGTTTAAACACACATAACGTCTTTTATAAATATTCAAATGACAAACGGTTTGAAGATTTAGAAACTATACTCGAAGATCTTTAATTTGATAGGTTGTACACCATATAACTCTTTATATATACCGAGATATGAGCTTCTAAAGTAGGCTCTCCGAAATCAGAAAATTCTGGAGAACGAGCTCCACCAGTCTTTAGCTTTCTGGAAACTAGACATGAAGGGCTACAACTTTCATTTTTGAACCATCTCAAAATTCCTTATATATCAAAAGATATAGGCCTCTGAAGTACGCTCCACGATTGCAGTCCAAAGACCTTCTGAAGAAAATTGCAGCAGAAATTTCTGCAGCTTTTTCTTTTCTTTTTGGTCCGAATTTCATTCCGTTAACCTTTCGAAATCCACCCGAGGCCCTCGGGACCTTAACCAATTATATCAACATGTCCCACAATATCATTCAAACTTGTCCCAACCTTCGAAACACCCAAAATAACATCAAAACATCAAATTATCATCAGATTCAAGCCTATGAATCTCACGAACTTCCAAATTCCATTTTTGATCAAAAACCCAACCAAACCACGTCCGAATGACCTCAAATTTTGCATACAAGTCCAAAATGACATAACAAAGCTACAGAAACTCTCAAAATTTCATTCCGACCCTCGGATCAAAATCTCACCTATCAACCGGAATTCGCCAAAATACTAACTTTGCCAATTCAAGCTTAATTCTACACCGGTAATCACAAAAATATTCCGGACACACTCCTAAGTCCCAAATCACCTAACGAAACTATCCGAACCATAAAATTTGCATTTCGAGCCCTCTAACACATAAGTCAATATCCGGTTGACTTTTCCAACCTAAGCTTCCTTAAAAGAGACTAAGTGTCTCAAACCTTACCAAAATCATTCCTGAATGACTTCAAATTTTGCACACAAGTCACATTCGACATTACAGACTTGCCCCATATTTCGGAACCGCATTCTGACCCCGATATCAAAATTTTCACTTCCGGTCGAATTTTCTCAAAAACCTTCAAATATCTATATTTAGCCAAATGACCTCCGGACACCCGAATTCACTTCCGATCGCGCTCCCAACTCCAGAATCACCATACGGAGCTATTCCCAAACTCGAAATCCCAAACGGACATCTATAACACTGAAATGCCTTCCAACCCAAATTTATGAAATTCTTCTAAAGTACTAACTTTCATAATATACGCTGAAATGCTCACGGGTTACCCAAAACCAAATCCGGACATATGCCCAAGTCCGAAATCATCATACGAACATGCTGGAACTTTCAGATCCCAATTCCGAGGTCGTTTACTCAAAATTCTAATCCTAGTTCATTTCTTCAATTTTAAGCTTTCAAAATGAGAATTTCCATTTAGATTTGACTCCAAACTTTCCTGAATTTTAATTCTGACCATACACACAAATCAATATACCTGAGATGAAGCCGCTCATGGCCTCAAACTGCTGAATGACGCGCCGGAGCTCAAAACGACCGGTCGGGTCGTTACACCTAGGTTCTACCCACATCACCCAATTTCCCCCTGAAAATCTTTGATTTGAAGTTGAAATCATGTTAAAAGATGTTAAGAAGTGAAGAAAATAAGTTAGAAATCACTTACCAATCGTTTCGGAAAAGAAAAGTTGTTTGGAAAATCGCCTCTTATGTTTTGGGATTTTGAAAAGTGTAGAATAACTGAAATTCACGTATATTTATACCCCTCTGAAGTTCCCACCGCGGACCGCGCAAGAAGGACCGCGGCCGCGCAGGCTCCCTGAAGACCTGCGGATTATTGCCCTGTGCGGACCGCACCAAGCCGACCGCGTCCGCACAGCACCCACCGCGGACCGCTCAAGGCAACCGCGGCCGCGCTGGCCCCTCCGCGGTCACACGTGATTGCTCGCGGACCGCGCAAGAGAGTTCAGAGACCTGTCAAAATTCCTGAACCTGCAACATCAGATCTTCTAAAACCTAAGGCATCCCAGAACCTACTAGAAACTCACCCGAGCCCTCGAAACTCTAAACCAAGCATGCACACTACCTCAAAAACACCCTACGAACATATTCGTGTGATCACATCACCAATATAACATCATGAACATCAAATTGAGCCTCAAAATTCATGAAATTTCTCAAATTTCCTTTTAAACATCAATTTTCCCAATTTGGGTCCGGATCACATCAAACTACGTCCGTTTTTGACCAAACTTTACAGGAGTGATTCAAAATATATATAAGACTCGTACCGGGCGACGGAACCAAAATATGGGCCCGATACCATTGCCTTCTAATCAGATTTCATTTCCATTTTCTTTAAACATTTTCAGAGAACAATTTCACTTAAAAATTCATAACTCGGGCTGGGGACCTCGGAATTCGATTTTGGGCATACGCCCGAGTCCCATATTTTCCTACGGACCCTCCGGGATCGTCAAATCATGAGTCCGGGTCCGTTTACCTAAAATATTGACCGAAGTCAAATTTATTCATTTTGAGGTCAAAACTTAGCAATTTTCACAAGATTTCACATTTAAGCTTTCCGGCTATGCGCCCGGACTGCGCACGCAAATTGAGGCAACTCTAAATGAGGTTTTCAGGGCCTCGGAGACATAGATTTCAATTAGAAACATGTGATGACCCTTTTGGGTCATCATAGAAATCTTCTAGATTCCATTCTAATCCAGCATATTCTTCTGGGTTTATCTTAATA